>NC_092425.1:13187889-13338847 GCF_036169615.1 Heliangelus exortis | reverse complement strand
TGTAGCCAGGTGGGGGTTGGTCTCTTTTCCCAGGCAACCCTCAGCAAGACAAGAGGGCATGGACTTAAGTTGTGCCAGGGGAGGTTTAGGTTGGATATTAGAAAGAATTTCTTTACTGAGAGGGTGATCAAGCATTGGAATGGGCTGCCCAGGGAAGTGGTGGATTCTCTGTCCCTGGAGATATTTAAAAAGAGACTGGATGTGGCACTCAGTGCCATGGGCTGGGAACCGCAGCAGTAGTGGATCAAGGGTTGGACTTGATGATCTCTGAGGTCCCTTCCAACCCAGCCAATTCCACGATTCTATGATATGGGTAAGAAAGCAGCCATAGTACAGAAGCTTTGCTGTTGCCAGTTTACCACCCACCAGCCTAGCCTACCTTTCCGCAAACTGCCTGTTCCAGGCAATAGCTTGGCTTATCTCAAAATCACATCTGTCCAAGGCAGTGATAAGACAATTTGAAACTGAGGAGTTTCTAAAAACAAATGCTTTAACTCCCAGTCCAAACAGGTGATTTAAAAACAACATTTGAGTTTAAAGGTCTGTTACAGCCATCAAATGTCAAATTAGTTACCTGAACTTCAGCCAAGTGTGCTAGTGGCCACTGAAGTTCCAAAAATAATTTACCATCTTAAACCTGTATGAATTTGTCTCAACTGATATGCACTATAATTGAGGAAATCCATGACAAAACAACACTCCACAGCAACCAGGCACGACTAAGCTTGGGCATCAACCTTCAACAGAAGGGAAGTTTACAGAGCATCAAGCCAATCCCAGTCTTTACTTCCTATGCTCCAGCTAGGCACTGGGAAAGGAATATGGAAATTGCATCAATCTTCAAGAGGTGTTGGCACACCAAAATTGTTATTTTTAGCTTCACTGTAGGAGGGTAGGGACATTTGTTCTGGGTTATGGGTGGAATTCTTAAACTGGATTAGAAATGGAAGGAACAGGCAATTTAAAGATGTAACTGAGTACCTGCACATGAAGCTCATCAGAAAAACCTTTAAAACCTCAAATAAAAAGGAGAAATCCCATTTTCCTGGTTTGTCTTAACTGGGGGTTGTCCCAGTACAGAGCAAAAATATGCTTCTCAAGACACTTCAACTGCATTACTGCCTCAAAGTCAGAGGCTAGAAAAACACCATAGGATCACAGCAAAATAGTTGTGGAGAAACAGGATGTTTCAATGGGATACTTAAATCAGTCTTCCTGTCTTTCAAATATTTTTTGTTTTGTTTTGTGAATTGTTTCCTTTTTAAACAAAATTTCCTCAGCAATTTCATTACATGTTTATTTTTGCATTTTAGATTTTTTTTTTTCCCTAACGGGAAGCAGGTTAAAAACCTCTACTTACATGCAGTGCCTCACAGATTTACATCCATAAACAGTTTTTGGTTTTCAATCTCACCAGCAGAACCTGCTCAAATGTATCAAATGAGTTGGAAGGTTCAATGACCCACCCACACTAACAGACTTCTAAAACCAGCTCAAGATTAGTACAACTGATTCAACACATCCTGCTGGTCATAAGGCTTTTAGCAGAATAAAGTAAAGAAATTAAGACATTCATTATTATAATCATCCCAAAAGATGGGGATAAACGTGGAAACCGTAGATGGGAAATGAAAGCCTGCCATCTCACAGAAGTCAGTGAACAAACTAATGAGCACAGGAAATTACAGGGTAGCACCATGCATTTCTTTTCTGCTTTCCAGACACTCAGAAGTCAGACAATTAAATGCTTAACACAAAAGCCCAAGTTCTGTAGTCAAAAATCCAAACGTTTGCTGCATGTCCAAATGCAAACAAAACGGTTTCACTACAAAAGATCTCTCCTACTGACTGCACAGTCCATAATTATGAAAGGCACTTAAGTTACTCCCCATCAAAAATAAATATAGCTGCATTTTTGCACGTTTCAATATTTATAGCCAGGAGTTGGAAGTTTGTATTAAAGCTCTTCTATCCATTTTCACATTCACTGCAAAAGCATTCACATCTTTTGTTGCATAGTTATGCTAGTTCCTAGGAGTTTCTTTTTTTTTTTTTTTTTTTTTTTTCTTTTGGTAATGCCAAGGAGAGTCTCAAATTCTCTAATTCTTTTGAGACAGTCCGTTATTCATCCCATTTTTTCCATTACATCCTACTAAATGCAAATCAATCTTCTAAAAAATACATCTTCATCAATTACAGTGATTACAATGAATACTCATTTTTAAATAACCACTTGCAGCAGAGATTAATTTTACATAAGTCTATCCAAATACAGAGGACTGTAATGACTGGCAGTTTGAAATAATGAAATTTATAAAAAATATTTTTAAAATCAGGAATAAAGTACAAAACAGATGATACTAATTGACACAGAATAATTCTGGAGTAAACAGACAAAAGTAATTCCTAGTTGTCACCAAGCTGTGGTGACAGAAGCATTTTAAAGGAGTTTAGCTTGAAGAGTAACACAAGGAAGAAAAGACCACATTACATCAGGTAGGGCTGCCTTCTAAAAATAGGGTTAAGCAGTTAGGTGTGCTTAGATGATTCCCTAAAAGCTATCAGGGCAAAATCAAGACATGACAATTCTCCAATGTTTTTGCTGGTGGTGGGTTTTTTTAGAGTTCTTGATTAGTCTAGAGGTTTCAAAGCAACCAGGGTTAATATCCATGATACCAGTTCAAGCACAAGGACTCTCATCAAGACAATCTAGGCATAACTAACCAAACAAATTGCCATGAAGGAAGCACATCACTCTCCAGACTTGACCTACATTAAATCTTCCTATATTTTTCCTTTTGTTGGCAAGAGGAATCTATTTTAAAAAAACCAAACAAAACAGCGACAACAAAAAAACCAACACCTTATTTCTGTCAAGCCCAGGTCATGAAATTTCAACATCGTAACCAAGTGGTAAGCACAGCTACACGATGCTCCTTTTTAGAATGCATCACGAAAATGATTAAAATCCCAGCTACACATGCTTTGTAGTATACTGGCCCTTCATAGCATACCAGATTTTTTAAATAGGGCAGGTATCTCAAATGACAGGGAAGTTGCAGGGACATTAAAGTGCCGTCATTTGCCAACTGATCTGCAGCAACTGCCCATGTGAGCTTTTTCATAAAGCTTGTTGGCAAGCTCAATTTAGTAACAGCCTGAAGTGCCAATGTTGTTTGGCTGATGAAGGGGTATCCCAGTAAGCCACCTCTGCACAATGACTGGTGATCATCTGTCTGCATCTGAAGCTATAACAGTCCCAGCTGCAAACATTTCATGTACATACTCTGGGATACTGGAATTCTACCATGTTGAAGCGAGACCTTGGAATTGGCTTCCTTGTGCCTTTGGAAAGGAGAAGGTTGGCAACAAATCACCAGGGAGGCTTTCAGCCCTGTCCCCAGTGCTGATCATCACCACGCTGAACCCCTCTGTTCAGTGAGTTTCTCTCCTGTCAAGGAAAAAATCCAAAACCATTACAAAAACACACACTTTGGCTGGGAAATATGAGCTCCCGGGAACAATTCAATTCCAAGTCAGCCAGCAGCACGCTCATTTCCAGAATCCTCTAGAGCATCAGAGCATCCTCTACTTAGTAAACTGGGATTTTCCAGAAGCCCTTGATGCCCAGGGGGACCCCGATCACCCCCTCCAGAGTTTACTTTTTGCAAACAGGGCTGAGCCAGCAAGGAGCACCCACATGGCAGCTGGCTGGCTTATTACCATGACAACTCACATCCAGAAACAAAAGAAACCAGCGTGCATTGGAAACTGCACTCTGCCAGAACTTGCAACAGAAATATCTCAGTAGTACTATAATCAGGAGAAAGTACAGTGAGTTATTTTCTATGGCTGGCCTACAACCATTTTATATTGCTGGCCTACAACCAAAGGAAAAGAAAAAAAACCCCACAAAGTAAACAAAACAAAAATAAAGTTTGCCTTTCCAACCACCAAGGCAACAGTGAGTATTTGCTGAAATAAAATGGCACCACTCCTTTTTGATTCAGACAGCTTTCTTTTTAAGAAAAATCAGTTCTGTTGCTCAGTTGATTTGCATTTACGAATCAAGCAAATGCAGATATAATAGAAGTACAAAGAGGGGGGAGAAAAGGTTATACCACAATTAATTTTTAAGTTTTATACCCCAATACACATATTCTATATCCAAGTGTGTAAGCAAAACATGAAGATTCATTTTGAAGGATATAGTTTCTCCAACATTCAAACATATCACTCCTCTTAGTTCAGCTCATACTTCAAACAAAAGCTTTGTTATTTGATTACATGGCTTAAAAGGAGATAGCAAAGATTTTTTTTTTTTTTTTTTGAGTAGCTGATTTTACAGCAGCATACTTCAGAGCATTTATTCCATTCCAAGAGATATTAATGGAGCATCAATAGTAGGTCACATGAAAATTATTCCCAGCTTATCAGGCAAATTATCACAGTGAAGTACATATTTGCATGTCAAATCAATCCTCACCAAAGAATTCATCTCAAAAGCTGCTAGTGGTCACATACTCCTAGAGCTAGGATTAATCCTCTGTGCAAAGGAGTCAAACATTACAAAAATGCTGAAGTACTTTCCACAGAACAATCTCTAAGCCTGAATTTATTTGTTAGCTCAGGTTATTTCCTGAAATGGAGGCTGCATTTTTTTTAACTCCAAATGTTTATCTTTTGGGGCTTTTTTTCCCTTCCTATGAGCAATAGGATTCTGAAAGCAACCTGAGTTCTGGGGCTGTTTTGGGGGGTTTTTTTTCCTTAAGTGTCACTGGGAGAATAATCCTTTTCTGCATCTCAGATGAGCTTAACTGGAGACATTGCTCTGATACAATTTCAAAAGATTTTTGCACTCTTAGAAGCAGAACACCAACTGCTTAAGAATTGTTCAAGTCAAATGGAGAAAAACCCCTAGAGATCAATCATCTGTAGGGTTATAGTGGTGCTGAAGCATGGCTTGTCACAGGTAAACACCCTGCAACCTAAAACCTGAGTACCAGTGAAAAAAATTATTGGAAAAAGCAAACTAACAGCCTTCCATTGCAGAATGGATTGGACTTTCTCTTAGGCACTGGGAGAGCATCTGATGCCTCAGTGAAGCAACCCCACTTGCCAAAGCCACCTCCTGGACTCAGGCTATCGTGCTGACCCATGGTCAGTCTAACCCAATGGTCCCACTCTAACAGAGGCACAGGTGTAGATATGGGACAGCCCATGTGAGGCTGCCCCAACACGAAGGGCAAGTGGAATCACCCTGGCTTAGCAGGAAAGCAGGTGGATGAGATGGGTTCAGTCCATCTGCTCTGCCTGTGCCTAGAAAGATGAAGTGACATAGAGCAGCTTCAGCTCATGAAAGGGATCACTGGCCTTGCGGGGAAGGACTCCACTCTCTTGCTTCAGTCTGACCTGGCACTGCACCACAAGTGAAAACCATCAGGAACAGCACTGAAGCTTAAAGAATGTTAAGAGAGAAGCCACACAGTGAAACTTCACTGGAACGCTCTGCCAGCCACTAGAATAAAAAAATCCTTTCTGGAACAAGCCGTTCAAACTGGTTTGGCTGTACTGTTAAAACATACTCTGAGGTAATCTAGAAACACTTCTAACACCCCCCACTAGAAGCTCCAAATAGCTCTTTCTCAGCACTCTGAAATCCCTTTCATATCATCACACCTGCTGAAGAGATCCATCAGATCTAAATGCACTTCTATACAGACATCTCAACACCAAGAGTCAACACCTATATTGTTTGTCAAATCTCTAACCCTGTGCCTTAAATCACTGCATTTGCATCACGTTTGAGATGTTTATACGGATGTGATTTTCACTAACTCTTGTCACACACACACAAGATCCTGAAAAGGCTAGAAGTTGTGAACAAAGCTGATATACTGCTTACTCTGTTCCCTGACTTGGCTGTCTCTTTATTTTTTGTTCAGTAACTTTACCAACATGCAAAAAAGCTGGAGATAGTGCCAGCTATTTCCTTGTGACCAGGGGCTTCCTAGTTATGAATGCAAGGCCACCCAATAGCAGCAGCTGCTTACAGCTGGCCTACAAACTGCCTACTAAATTAGAGCTTAATTTCTAATAACAGCTAATGAGATATCTGGCTGTCATGCCACAACTGATTTCCATTTGTTATACCAGTTTCTGCTCCTGAACAGTCCCAACAAATAGGGACATTTACAAGTCAGCGGGTGGTGCAGCTGCCAAAGGACCAACAGCAAGTGTTGTGGGATGGAGAAACCAAACACACCAACACATGAAAACCCATCCACAGGATAGCAGCAGGCAGTCTCTTAGAATCTTAATCCAACCCATATTAAGGGGAAACAGGTTTTTCAACCTCCATAGTCTTTCCAGAGCAGTACCTTATGTTAAATGCCTTGCTTCATGTAAGTTAAGAGTTATATCTCTAGTACAGAATTCCTCATGTATAATAAAAGACATATCTTTGGTTTCATGACAGAAGGTCCCAGACCTTAAGCTTCTTTACCAGCTTTTAAACCAAGTGAGTCCTGATATGGAAAAACTTCCATATCAATTGTTTTGAAAACTAATTCAGACTGAGCATATAATAGCCGTTAATTTACTAAATCTTAACAAAACATTGCTTATCAGCTGCTGAGCAGTGACAATTGTTCTTAAACACTGAGTGAATACCTTCACAGCACCTTAAATTCATGTGTTCAAACTCTAAAAATTGGATGTTGAGAGTATCCTCATTAGAGATCACAGCTTATCTCAAGTTAGTAATTTACCACTGAGCTTAACAACTCACTTTTAAAACTCAAAGCAACTCCAAGCAGAGCTCATCTAAAACATCGCAGTGAAATATTGCACCCTGCCCCAAAGCACTCTGGTGGACAACAGGTTTGATCTCTACCACTGGTGTCCCACAAAAGCCCTTGCAATGCTATTAGAAACCCAATTCTAAACAGGTTTGAACACCACTCAGCATTCCTAAGAGTATACTAAGAAATACAACCAACATCAATTACCTGCTTGCACAGCCCTGGAATGTCCTAAAACATGGAAAAGAGGGGAACTTTTCCACTCTTTTTCCTGAGTCTAGCACAGGTACATGAGTGACAAACACGATGTCAAACAGCAGTGAACATTTCCTAAAGATACAACAACCCAGGATGATGCCAGATGACAAGAAATGGAAGACCCATGCAGAAGCACTACTGCCTCCAGGAGCCAGGTGGTAATCAGGAGGGCTTATTCCAGGAGCTTCTCCTGGGACTTGTGGCTGTGCCATGGTCAGGAGCACTCCTGAGCTTTGGGCACAGAGGAAGAGGGGATGATTAGTGACAGTGTGACTATAAACACAGGACTCCAGCAAAGGCTGATCATCATGACTGAGCTAAATCAAATACCAGGCTGCAGAGGGATGGGAGGGCAAAGCAGGAGGACACCATCCCTGTGGTGTTCTGCAGAAGGAACTGAGATGCTGGCAGCCTTATTAGCTTTGGCCTTCACTGGATTTCTGCTGGTACCAGTAGAGTTAATTACTGTTTCTACTCTTTGCTCTCCTACCCCACTGGGAAGGGCTCATTAAGTCAGGAGCCTAGCAATACCCACAACAGTCTCCATGCATTTAACACCACACTTCTCTGAGGGCAAAAGAAGCCACAGAAACCCTGGAGAATGAGGTGCAAAAGGTAGATCCACAGGGAATCGTCTCAAGAGCAACAGAGCTGGATCAAAACTAGTTCTGTGGAAATCCATGGTGTCTCTGCATCCTGCTCACTGCCCCCGGGTCTGGAAACATGGCTCAGGAGTTACTCACACTGTCTGCAGGGACACAGCCTTTCCTCAGAGCATGCCTGCTGCCACCTCCCAGTGCTGCCACTCAAGGAAAGCATCTGGTGGGACTGGACCTCTCTTTGAAAGATCATCTAGGTAACAACAGACAGGGAAGCCTGTCAGGGTTGAGTCTTTCTCCTTTGCAGACAACACCCTCACAGATCATGACTATTATTACCAGTGTCCCCTGATCAAGGGGTGGTTTCTCTGTCAGATTTTCTGTTTAATCTCCAAGTGGGCAGCAGCCTCAGGCAAATTGTCTAGTTCAAGAAACAGCAGTCAGCCTAAACTTCACATCTGGAACAGGTGATACAGCTACAGTGCTTTCAGGTTATAAAATCATCATTTCTATGTACAGGACATGTGCATTACACTAAAGCACTTCTGTCAAAAGGACCTTGTCACATCAGCCCCTCCACCTTCTGTCCCTCACCAGCAATTTCAACACATTTCACCAGTTTGAATTTTTCAGAAAGATCTAAGGGTTTTTGCTGCTGCATGAACCTAACAATTGCTGTAGACTGGAAAATACATCTATCATTTGTTTTTTCCTCAGCCTTAATTCAAATAAAGTAAATGCTTAAATTTCTATGTTCTCTTCCATAGTTTCACTAATACTAGCATTAAGCTGCAGACAGACAAGCACAGGGTTGATGGCTGCAGAAAAATAACCCGAGGTCTGAAAGCAGCTGCAACAGGGCAAATAGACCTAAGAAACTACCAGGGGAGGAAAGAAATTGTCAGTTCTGTTGGCAGCCTTAGATAACAGAAAAAGACTGAATGAATGCAGCAACTGCTCCAAGGCCCCACACGTTTTATGGCCAGCCAAATCCTACAAAATCTGGTAGAAGTTCTGTGTACGTTCCAGCTGTACTTTCAACTAAAGCTTTTGGCACTTGTGAAGGAACGGGAAGCAACCAGGAGCTCTAGAAAAAGCACATCAGCTGAATGTGTCTGTGAAAAAAATCAGCACAGTAATAATTTTCCTGACATTTTTTCTTATACTTTATAACTGTTGTCAAATATGGGACGCTGCAGCTTCCTTCCCTTCCTTACTTAATAGTGCAGAACACCAAGAATGCTCTGCTTATCTTTGATTATTTACTCTCCACAACTCAAGAGATTAGAAATAAAGCAAGATTTATCTACACGTCACCATCACAAGCAAAAGACTTCAACACCTTGATGCCTCCTAAGGGCTTGCTCCCATTTAGTAGCTACAGTGGCCCAAAACCTGCTTTGAGAAAGCACATGGTTTAGGGGAACCTGCACTCATGGGTGCTCTGCTGAATTGAAATTCTGTCCTGCAGGATTGGGAAGGCTTTTTTTGTAACCTCCAAGAGACTGTTTTACAGTCACAAGCTATGTACACAAATATGTACAGAGCTCATGTACTGTGTGCTCTCTTCTGCCAGCTCTGCTCGGGTAGGGACTGTACAGATGAAAGACCCCGCTGGCAGATAGAAGCAGTTGCTTCTCAGGTTTCCACAGAAAGTTTTGCCAGGAGATTCTCCAGTGCTACACTCATGGTTTAGCTGCCTCTGTACAGCTGTCTCATCCAGAGGTCAGTTCTGCACTTTTTCGCACTCCTTTGTACTTTTTTTTTTTTTTTATTGGAAGATTTATGAATGAATTTAAGTCAAGAACAGCGACTGCCTTCTTTTTTTGGTTTTGGCATTTTTTGTCGGGGTTTTTTTGAAAGCACTAAAACACTACATTTTCATTTTAGCATATTGAGCAGTCATGGATTCCTACCTACATAACCTGAATTTACAGAGCAGATTCCCTCCAAGGATATCTAGATTTTCTTCCCAACTGCATGTGAAAAAAAATCTAAACTCAAGACTGCATGCATCAACACATCCCCTCTGAAATTATTAACTTGCACTATGAACTTACAGAATGTAGAAGCAAAGTAAGGTAAAAGAGTTTGGCTAGGATAGGTTAGCTATTTACTGACTTATGGCCACAGTCACATGTGGTGGGAGAACTGAGCACAGTTGGCCACAGAAGTACATGCAAAGACTATTTGCCCTTCAGTGAACCAAGCCAGTAACTCCAGATACTTCAGAATCAACAACATATCCTTATGTTGGGGTTGGAGGGGGTGCTGGGCAGGGGCATACGGGGCAATGGTCCCAACAGTGAGGGTACATGGAAAAGACAGAACACTATGCTCAGAAAGCCTGCAGGTTAACTTTGTACTGTGCTATGTGTAATAAAGAGCTCTGGAGTTACTTTTAAAATATTAACTGTTTGGGGTAACTAATTACATAATTTGTATACTTTAAACAGTAGAATAAAGCATTTTCTTTGAGCAGCCATGTTGTGTAATAGATCCTCAGACATTTCTCCTATTCAGGCTTTGGCCATAGCTGGGCACCTTGCAACACTGGTATGGTCTCACTTGGTAAGTATGGGAGTTTATGTAAGGCCAACCAGTTTTATTTTTGCTGCAAGTGATTTAGAATTCCAGAGGGACAAGGAAAGGGGAACAAACACTCTATTCAAAACTGATCCAGAGACATAACCAAAGAAGAAAGCACGAGTCCCGGTAATAAGCTGAGCTGCAGCAAGCCTGATTTCACAGACTTTTTTTTGAAAGTTGCTTATAGTTCTCTTTTTTCATTCAATTAAACTTAGAAAGTCTTAAAAAAAAATTACTTCTGCAAAATGTTTGGGTTTGAGTTGAATTATGAAGATTTGTCAGCAAAGAATAATGGGGTTTCAGCTTGATTTTATACCCTGGTAGAATAAAAGTCGATTATGCTAAGAACTTTACAGGAACTGATTAAACTTCCAGACCTGGTCTAAAAAATTCAAAAGGTAATTCAGAGAAGAGAGTAATAGCTAAGGTTGACACAAAGTACTAGTTTTTCAAAGGTACCTATCAAACAAGTGAATCAAAGGCCCTATCTTTTATTTCAATACCTTTATTCTTTTGATTGAAGAAACAGGGCTTTTGTACACAACCTGCATGTGTCTTGATTTTCATCACTTACGAGCTGAGTAACTGGTTTCCAACCTATTTGACAGCATGGAAGATTTACAACAGGAAGGGAAGAAATCAAGACATGCAAAGAATCTGGAAGCAACACACTAAAGGAGTGGGAACAACACTGAAGGCACAAGTTGGGAACATAAAACACTAGAAAACACATATTTACACTTGTTCTTCATAGTCATAGAATAACTTATTTTTAAAAATGAAAAAGCCTTCCAAGTACTTCATGCAAACCTAAGTGACCTGAAATATAAGTTCAGCTTTTCCAGGCTTTCTAAATTAAAAATTTAATAACGAGTTTTCCTTAGTAATAGTTACTAGAAGTTTTATCTGCAAATCAGAGCACCTTACTCCCTTTTGAGTTATAAGTGTACTTTTAGATCAGTTACAAGCACAGGTAACCTATATAAAAATGGAGATATTTTAGTCAGTAAGTGAATACCTCTTACCCAAACGATCTTGCAGAAAAGCAATACTTAGATGGATGCTCTGACAGATAACATTTTGCCTAACAAGCAAAGGAAAGACCAGTTTAAGCTTTCACTCTTGGCTCTCATGGCGAGTTGGCAAAGGAGTCAGGGAGTAAGCTGGAGAAGCTTGAGCATTTGGCAATGGAAGACAACAAGAAGTCAGTATCTGGCTGTCTGACAAGATAATTTTCTGGCTCTAATCTCATTCTCTTAAGCAAATTAAAAAAAAAAAAACACCAAAAAACAAACAAACAAACAAAAAAACCCCACAAAACCCCACAGCCACACTTTCATTGCACTTCTGGTTAATAGCATTTCGTTCACTTGGATAGCCTGCTGTTTAAGTGCTTAATACAAATATTACCAAGACTAAATTTTCTTTCTGACCTCAAGCCAGCAGAGGAAAATCTCAGACTGCACTCACAGCACTGAGATGGCTCACATGTGTCCAGGCTACCTCCTGCAGTATGCTTTGTTGGTCAGTGCATGCTTCACTAAAAACAACAACATGCATCCCATATGGAAATAGGGTTATGGATTGACAGCTTACCCAAAGAACAAAAAGAATCCTGCAGAAGCAGTATCATGCAAAACAAAGGCTACTTGTATTTACTCTTCTCTTGATACTAAAAAAGCACCCTAAAATAATTTGAAGCAACAGTAGTATTTTGATAATTAAGTAACTGGAAGAAATATACTGAAACAGACGTATGAAAGAACATACACTCGATAACTTTCACTTCTTCCACAAGAAACATTCCACTTCCTCTTAGTACCTGGCTCTGATGTCAATATTCCTGTCCAGAATATCACATTAATAAAAGGCATGAAGGTGCAAATCAAACAAGCTCTTTTGAGAAATACAAATTTTTCAGCAAGAAGCAACACCATGTGATTGTCCCAAATCCTAGATGTCACTCAAGAACCATATTACTGCAGAAATAATTTCTGACATTGTTAAAGTACTTGATTTAGTCTCGCAGTAATTCACAGTTTACAAGCATCCACAGCATACTGTGTAAGAGAAGATGCAATAAAGTGCCCACACTGTTTAACAGAAGTCTGCTTTTTAAATGTAGCATCTCCTACATGAACATTTCATCACTAAATCCCACAGTAAATACAACTTTATAAGGTTCTGTTTCAGGTCAGTATATCACAAAAACTACTTAAATATTTATAAGCTTTTTACACAGCATGGAAAGGAAAAGTGGCCAAATAACCTCTTACTAATACATCTGGTTGTCTCCACTGTTTCCTACTTCATCATTAGAATCCTGGGAAAAACAGTAACTGTTTTGAGACCAAGCACAAAGACGTCCTAATCATTAGAAATCCTTCAACAAACCTAAGCAGCAGAGCAAGATTAATACAGTCACAAGACCCAGAGATTAATCTATTTACCAAAGAATCCATGCAACAAAGGAGTCTAATACTAAAAGATTACCGAAGCAAGATTTTCAGCAAGATAAGAAGGGTCAAGAGACTCAAGCAGTGCAAAACATCTCCCTAATAATGGCTTCTACTGAAAACATGTTCCAGAAGAAAAAGACACTACCTTCCTGACTTTAAATAAAAATGTCACATTTAAAAAAACAAACTCTCTAGATAGATTAAATCAAGAGCCAACATTACTATAAACACATTACAACACAAGCCAATAAGCTGAACAGTAAGAGAAGTCCTTTTGTTTTAATTAAAGATCAAGAATAGCCATCAAAACAAATTTTTTAAAAAAGCCTTACCAAATTCACACTCCCCCAAGAAAATATCATTATCTTGAAACAGTGTAATGTTTCAATTCAGTAAACTATAATACAAATTTTAATTTAAATTAGAAAAAAAAAACAAAACTATAAAGTAAAAGTAAAAAAGCGTATATTCTGTATATTCCACAATTCAGATATGAGATTGTCTCCCAAAAACTGTAAGAACCACTTTATGGGGAAGGAAGAACAAAGAGCTGATGTTAGATCTAGAACAGAAACATTTTACTAAGCTAAAAAGAACAAAACCAAAACAAAAAAACAAACAAAAAAACCCAGCTGATCAGCTCAGCCTTACTGAACCCAAAGAAGTCTCTGAGGTACCCAGACTGCAAGCAAGCATCACAAGTCAGAATTACAAATCCCAGTTCTGCTGCAGGTGGGGACAAGTGACATTCAATAACCCAGAACCTGGAACGAGACATTTTACACTAGAAACTTCAGGGGCTAGTGACATCTTTGTTGGTTTTGTCTTACAGATTATAAAAAAACATTCAGTCCACTCACCCAAAGGATGATCCTATCACTTCACACCAAGACCAGATAGCATATTACCTATAAATTCCAGACATGCTATAGAAGATCCCAAAGGAATTCCTGGATGCTGTAGAGAAACTTGTATCTTATATAACACATTCTTGATCATTTAGTCAGAAACTTCCACTTACACAAATTTAAAAAATACGCTCTTAATAAAAAGTTTAAAAATTTTAAACCAACATAGCGCTGTTGTCACCTGAGTTTGCACTGAAAACAAACAAAAAAACCTCACCCTGCTCATTCTTAATGGTCCCATCATCCAATATTTTCTATTTAGGTTTTTTTTTGCTGGGTTTTTTTGGGGCTTTTTGATGGTTTGGGGTTTTTTTCCACAGAATGAACTCGATGGGAAACACCTTAGAGCTGCTAAGAATACTTGCTACATGAGAGAAATGATTGCTGGACTGAGCTGTATTCCTGGCTTCACAGGCTATGGCTTATGAACTTATGCCTGACCAAAACAGGATAGGGAAAGAAGTCCCAGCTGCTCACCTACAGATTTTCAGGGCCCCTTAATGAAGCTCAGGACACTCTCCATAAGCCTGGGAGAGCACTAGTATGAAGGAAGAAATCCTTCCTTCTGTCTAGGGTATCCAACAGAGGGGAAAAATGAGGATGACAACAGAGGGATTAACAACCTATTACAGCTCCCAAATTCCATGCTCCAGTTTCAGAGGCCAGCCAGCTGGTCATGGATCCCAGAGGAATATTTCCTAGCTGAAGAAAACTGTATCACCAGACAGTGCCACCCACTCCCTGCAGTGCAATTCCCTGCCCCAGTGACCCGGTGAGGATGGGACAGAAGTTATCTGCTGATCAACTGCACTTCAGGGCATCCCTGGGGGATAACCCAGCTGGGGGGAGCACAGGAGTAGAATGCATTCAGTGGTGGAAATGGAGTATAACTGGGCAGGGAGTTTGCCCTACATACTGGATTTGTTTAATGCTCAACCCCCAGCAGTTCAGAAATTGCAGGTCTGTAGAAAGATGTTTCTGATGCAGCCAAACATAAGTGTGACATAAGAATCCATGAGTAAACTCAAGGCTATACTATAGCTTAAATTGTCAGTGCTGATAACTTCTACATTTACACCACACCTAACTCAAGTTTAAGAGCAGGTTGTAGCAGCCACATCTCCCCTTCCTTTTTGTCTAAAATAACTATCTTTAATAATGCTTTTATAGTAGGACTTCACTTACCCCCAGTCTCACTAACCTAATGACTTGAAAACAACAGGGCTTCTTGCACACACACAGACAGAGAATGCAGCTGCTTCCATGTATAAATAAGATGCTGTATCAGATGTGACTTATTGTTTAAGCATTCCATCAGTTACACGAGAAGATTAGAAGCATGGGCCAAGGTGTATTTTTTTCTACATATCTTGGAATTGAGAGGACCACCAAATTTAAAAAGAAAAAAATAAAGAAGACCATAAAGGTGAACAGAAGAGAAATGCAATACTTTACACAAGTCAGCTCCTATACACTCTACCTTTCTGGAATAAGACTAACCTGAACAGTAATGACAGAAACCACTGAAGAGTCAAACTGGTTTTGTATTTTAATATTCATTTATCAGATTACAGAGTTGTCATATTCTGTATATCCACCAATGCTTTAACACACCTGTGGGGAAGAGTAAACCTGAGCTTTCATTAAGATTTTGTAGCTAGGACTATATATGAACTTGTATTTTAATCATACTTCAAATTTTCAAAGAGGACATAGAAGAAATACACTCTAAAAGCCTGCATCATCAGCCAACCAAGACAGGACTACATTCCATTAGAAGCATGAGTTTAGGAAGTATTTGACACTTCATCACACTTCATCTGTAGTATCCAGTACTTGAAGCTCACCCCAAGTGACCAAAAGAACCCATGGAGTTCATAGACATAGAAATCCAGGCGTCTTCAGCACCAATTTATCAAACTGCATCTGAAGGAGACAAAAATGGATCCCAGTGTCCTGAGAAGTATGGGATCCACAAACACAGAGAGGAAGAAGAAAACCAATATCTACTCTCATCAAATACTGAAACTTCACTGATCTTTGTCAAAGGTTTCCTTTAGGATGTTTTGGTGTTTTTTTTTTTTCATTACACCAATTATTCTGTTATTTCATCAAATGCAGAAAGACCTGAGCTGGCAAAGACTATACCTATTCTACACTGCCTAAAATATATATGTATAATTTATTTTTATATACGCACATACGGACAATAGACAGACAGACAGACATATTCCTGACAGGCTACATAAAATCTTTGGTGGTTTGTCTGTAGTGACCTTCAATACCACAACGGCAAATTGAGTTACATTTTGGCTTGTCAACAGGGACTTGAAAGGAAGGCAGAAAAACTAAAAACAAACTAAAAATGGGGGTAGGGATAACTATAAGAAGCACTTAAGAAGGAAACAAGTTGCAGTCAGAATGAAACCCGTAAGCATTTCTGACAGTAAAAGAACAAGCAGCAGACACTACAATGTGCTTAAAATTTAGTGGAGTTGTTACACAAAGGAACAGCAACTAAGAACAAAATTCTGTTTTTCTCTTCAGTCTAAGAAGTTCACATGTATTACGTTGGAAGAAACTAAGAAACTTCTGTGCTTGCTAATAGGCAACCCCCATTTTAGCACTCAATACTGCCACAAGCTTCTAGCATCAATTAGTGACTCTCTGTGTCTCACAGAAGAATGTGGCTTCCATCAAGAGAAGCAAAGTGAAACAGGAATTTACCAAGTGCTTTAAAGGATTCTTCAAATAACTAACTTCCATGTTTTTATTAAAGAAAAGCATTAGACTTGTTTATAGCAAATTTTGCTGCCTCCACACACATTCATCCCTCTGACAAATGTTCAAATTAATAATCAAGCCTGGGTTCGAAATTAAATAAACCTTGCACCAACTCACAGAGCCCCAGACTCCTGATCATCCAGTTCCCTCTTAGCCATGGCCAGAACTATTTGAAAATCATTTTTGTGTCAAATCACACAAATCTACAAATATCTGGCACTGTAATAAAACATGCTTAGTCACTTGCTAGCTGGTAGGAGGATATGTTACACACACCTACATGACGTAACATTAATTATTCAAGTTCTCAAAGCCTTCTTCAGAAAACACAGTAAAAAATACCATTAGGGTACCAATCATTTAAAGGATTTCACTGATTTCAAATACTTTTACAACTGTATAGGCAAATACATTAACTTGTACAGCAATGCATCAAGAGTCTTGACATTAAATAGTTATCTTAATGCTAAAAATTATGCTGTCCTATTTTTTGAAAGATCTCTGGAAAAAGTTTCAAAACTGTATTCATTAACTAATAATTTTATTCTTTTCCCCCCAACTGCCCATTCGTACACATTTCATCCATGAAAAAGACGTAATACTAATAAGGAAAAAAGACTACAAAGTCTATGAAGCATCATACACCATACAATAACAAAGAGGGTTTTTTCTAGTTTCAGATCAAGTTGACAGAAGTGGTATTAGACTAAAGGAAAAAAGAAAAAAAAAGTAAAAAGGAAAGAAAAAAAAAAAAAACAAAAAAATCCCATACACACTATTTCTCTACCATATGCTTTAAGCACAGTAATAGTACACTAGGTCTACTTAAACTGAATTCCAGATAAGCTATAGCAGCACTCAATTCATTATCTGTAGTAGGTACTATACATAACATGACTGAGCTGAATATCTAGAATTCTTCTTGTATGACTGTTCCCTGTAACAAGTCCATGCACAACATTCTCATTAGAAAGAAATATTTCCAGCTGTTGAAATCTAAAGCTGACAGGTGACTTCAGGACAGATTTTCACGTAGGTATTTGCTGTGTCCAAGTACAAAGGAACTACTCATACTCCAGTTCTGATTTTTTCTTTTTTCCTACTCCAAACTTTACATGAGTAAACGAGGCAAAGCTATATACACCACAGGAACTCAGGTTGCACTTACAAATATGAGTTATTGACAACTGAAAGCATCACCGTATCACCAAAAAAAGAGCTCAAATTTTTCTCTCTATTTTGGGTGGCTAGTCAGCTGCAGCAGAAACAAAGACGTGGGGGCAAAAAGGAAGCACCTTCCTTACTGTGTAAGGAAATACCCTTTCTTCCCAGCAAAACAAGCTCTTTGTCAGTACAGCTTTAGCAGTACAACTCCTCTGTGCATTTCCGCCACAGTGAAAATCTGATCAGGAAAGATCGTGACCTACACTGTTCTCTCTACCTTTTATTTCTCAAAGGTATCACAGTACCAGCAAATAAAGGGAGCCACAGCTTTCCTTCCTTCTTTCCTCTGCATGACTCCCAACCCCAGGATGCTTCTACACAAATATTTAAGTACAGCTAGCCTTTTCCATTGAAATATCTCACTTGATTCTGCTTTAAAGAATTCATATGCCACTTCATATTCTTTCAGACAGCACCAGCATTTGAGGTCAAATTTACTTTGCACTTGCATCTGAGACAAAAATGCCAAAACAGCACACAAAATATTATGATGGTTATAGCCCTACAACCTTTCACTGGATGTGATACTAATGAATAAGCCTTTGCAATTCCTTTATTTTTTAAAAAGTTAAACTATTCAGATGAAAAAGAAAACATTATTCCAGAAAAAGCATATAAATTGGTTTTTTCATTCCTCAACAATGAAGAATAAAAAAATTTATTTATTTTTGACCAGATGAGATATTTTCTTCCAAACTGACTTTGAACACAGACTTGAAAGTGCAGGATGTTAGTATTTACTACTGTTTTGCAGAAGTGCACTTTGGGGAAAGGTGGTTAGAAAGCAGTGATCGACATCCTCCATAGAAAGGACATCTGTCTGCTCAATCAATTAAAGGTTTTGAACTAAGCCCGGAAGCCTAAGAATTACAGACGCATTACATTCACCTTGTTAACTGAAATAAGATTGACTTTTTTCAACATGAAGTGTTTCAACTTTAATTTCTTCAAGGATAACCATCATTTTGACAAGGAATTCTCATATTGTTCTTGTTTTTATCTACCTAGCCAGAAGCTGGAGCACTACTAGATGAACCAGAGAAAGTAAATCAAAAATCATTTTACACAAAACTGAATATTTGTATGAGCAAGTCTACAATTTTCTCCTTATATGTGGCATCACTGATGCTTAGACTACAGCATATGCTATGTGAAACTGGCATCAATTTGCCTGTATGTTCTAGATAGTTCTAGATGCTCTAGATTGTTCTATGTTCTAGATAGCAAGAGTTTTTAAAAAGAATACTGATACAATCAATGCAGACTGTACAAAAAAAGTCATCTGCAATCACCCAAGTCAAACTCAGATGTAGTCTATTATTTATCTCTCAGATAAAGGGAATGACTTTGTTGGATACCAAGAAAAAAATGAGAAACACTACTTTTACTTCCCTCTTTTCACAAAATTGCTTTACTTTTGAATGGCATGTGTTCACAGCCATTTGCAGATGTTTCAGTACTCAGACATTACTAGTGCAGCGTAAGAATCCTTTCTACCACAGCAATGTCTTAAAACAATGACAACAAATCTGGCGAATCATTTTTTAAAAGCATCTCTCATTACTACTTCATCACTGTCTTCAAAATCAACAGCATCTTTACAAAGAGAGGAAAGTAAAACTTAACACTGGGTGTAAAAAGCAAAACCACAATCACTGATGGGGAAAAAAGGATATGAAGTGTAAACTACCACACAGAAAATGCAAGCAAAATGCAAAAAGGTTCATACACAAGACTAGAGAACCAGATCATTTTCTTCCCCTAATACTCCAAGACCAGAGCTCACCCACACCAGGACTTCCAGTTTATCTATCAAGGGATGGGCACATACACCAAGCAACAGAGCACCTGTAGGAGCTTCATTTAAACAGGACACATAAGAAACCAGGCTTGTCAACATAAAAGATTTCTGAAAAAATTTAAAGGTCACAGATAGAAAAAAAAGGTCATTAAAACACAGAAGCAACAAATAACCAAACATTTTTAGTTACATTTTGGTTACTTTTGGGGTTTTGGGTTGTTTTTTTTTTGCTTTCTCAGACTCAATCCAGAAAGATTAGATTGTTTCAATGAGCAGCAGATTGAATGCTGTGCCACATAGGAAACTTGTAAAGCTGGAGAACATAACTGTAGAGAAATACAAAGAACAAGGATCTAGTTAAAAATTAATACAGTGAAGTTTTACAGAAAGGTACTTTCTGGACTAATTTTAAAGCAAATCCCTCTATTATTAGACTTCTTCCCAAATTTATGCCCACAACAAAAAAAAAAAAAGTTGCTAAGGGTACTGAATTAGGACAGCACAGTCAGAGAATGAACAAAGCAAACATAAACAAATAGATTGTAATCACATTTAAAAAAAAAAAAAGTCATATGAGATGCAACACTATTTATGAATAAAAAGTACTTGCCTGCTAACACAAGAAGTCAGAGCAATTGCAGGCCTCCAAAAATAAAGCTAAAGAGAATATAAAAATAATATAAGCTGAAGAGAATAATAAAGAAGGCTACTAAAAGAAAAAGGTGGCCTAATAACATGAGCACCACTGCAGCGAAAATTTGGGACAGAAAGTTAACAGTTTAGGAAATGCTGTGCATGCCTAACAGTCTGTAACTATAAAAGACAGATTCAGTCACCCAGGAGCTCTATTTCAGTCCTAAAACAAGGCTCCACGTGTATTATGTTAGAAAAGAAACACAAATTCTACTCTTGCTTCATTAATAAGACAGTTTCATAGTTGATGCCCATCATCTGATTATTGACTACTTAGCTTTGGTTAACACACACTGCAAATTATACAGACAAACTAATGTAATTTACACATTCTCACCCACACAAACAGTTCCTAAAGGCTTGTAACCTAAACAGCAAGATCACCCTTCTGTATTCTTTTTTTGTTTTGCTTCTAATACAAGCTATGGAAGCAAGGACAGAAACAAGGAGAATGAAATCAAATGGAGTTCAATTTATTTTCTAGAAGCAGTAAGCTATAGCTGCCTTCTAACTCGCTGTCCCTGAGGAGTCAGTAACATATCAGCCATCTGCCCTTTATTAGAAAGCACCTGTAGGAGCTGCTACAAAGAGACTATCATTGGGCAACAGCTACTTCAACCATTTGCTACCTTGATAATTAAGATGTTTAGCTTTTAAGATTATGGTTATTCTTGCCATAAAATTAAAAAACAGGGAGAGCGCATGCACATTTTACCAAGCTAAAGAGTAGTAAGCACAGTTAGTTTAACTCCTATGGTTACCAAGAAGAATATTCAACTATTTGTAGGATGGGAAAGTGTTACTTAAAATCTTAAAGAAAGAAATAAAAAAAAATGACTGAAATACCATCAAGGGTTTCTTTAAATTCAAACTGAATGTCCCAGGCAACTTCAGAATTGCACTTCATGTTAAAAAAAAATTCCTTCATTTTCTACTACTAGTATGCAGACTAGTGCCCTGTTTTGCACAGGGGATTTTAACAGGTAAGTGTTTATAGTTGCATGCTCTACTGTTTGGATTAGTAATCCTAATTTAACAGATTTGTTAAGAAGTTTGTATAACTCCCTAAGGGTAATATTACCTACTGGAAGTGATACCACTCACCTCTCACAAGTCCCTGTCCACCGTCTGTCCCGAGCTAAGCTACTTGTTTTCAGCTTAAGAAATAGGACACGCAGATGAGTGAGTGACAGACACTTGGGATTACATTCAAGTGGCAATTTGACACTTAAGAAGTTAACGTTACTAAGAGTGGTATCCCCAGTTCCTCATTCTTTAGTACCAGCCCAGGCAGGGTGATTGGTTTCAGGATTCTCAAACCACTAAGCTGAGTTCCCTTGAAACTATCTTTGATACTTATCTGGCACACAACCTTCCCTATTTCTGTTCCCACCTTTCAGCATCTGAATTAGGAGGAGGAAGGTGACAAGCTTAGCCATAGATAATTTTCTTCCACGAGCTGAATCAGAGAAATTGTAGATCTTGCATACCTCTAAGACAAGAGTCTTTTTTCAGCCTTCACCTACACCCTGATAGCCATGAGTTACAAACAGGCAAGTGATCTCTTCTTACTATTAAAGCTTTCAAAATGTGCCACTGCAGATAAACTGTGCCTGACTGACGCTGGCAGCAAAAAGAGTAGCACAGACTACACTGATTCCTGAATTAAAACAGTTGAAAGCAGCAAAAACTTCAGTGCATTAAGTAGACCTATCAACACTGAACCTAAAGGCTGTAAGTGGGCCTTTTTCCACTTCACTGTACCTAGTAAAAGATTCTTCTAATTAGCACAATTTTAACCTAAAAAAGGCCTTGTTCCCTCCACTCATCAACCACCAGTATCAAAATTCACTCTGTCTGGGCACTTATTTTATTCTTCTAATTCTCTTCCTCCAACTGAGCTGATTCAAGACATTAAAATTAAAGTTCACTTGTGTTTGTTAAAGAAGACCATGTACCAAGTTGGAATAAATCTAACCAAAAAACCTTAACTGTGATTTTGAAAAGATAAACAAGCATCATTTGAGATGGTATAATTAAAGCTCCACCTCCTAGAGACCAACAAAATTTGGATTTCTCAAACATCAAGCAATAGCTTGTTGCTCAATTTGGGTGACAAGAGCCTTTCTCTCCTTCTCCCACCAGCATTGAGCTTTATCCATGGAGACTCAGAAGAATTTAGAACTGATCACAGTTGTACTAAACTCATGTTTCCCACCTTAATGCACTCTGAAGATACTCAGGTATTTAAAGAAAGATTAAAGTTAAAGAGATGGACCAGGAAAAAAGTAAGAATCTGGGCATATCTCTACTACTGAGAAAAAAAAAATTAAGCTGCCTACACAACAAAGAGCTTTCTAAACACAGAGAATAGTATCAATTAATTAAAAAATTTGATTTTCAACATTATTTTGCAACATTTGTAAAGTTAAAAAAAACCCCAGCTTATCTCCTTAGTAGCATCCTTTTTGATCAGCACTTGAGATAACAGAGGAAGCAGGGCTACCTCACAATAACTCCAGCATTCAATAAACCCACCACAATCAGTAAGACAGGGAAGTTTTTCTTCATAGATTAAAAATTACTTCCCCAATTTATCATTTCTTTTTTAATATATCTACTGTAAATGAATGCTTCCATTCCCTCCCCTCATTCATACAAAGTGAGAAGGGCAAAACCAGTTAACTTTAGGAAAATAACAACTATTTTCTCAGATCTGTAGTTCTCTTGCTTAACAACAGTTATACAACCTTGGGGGGGGGGGGGGTACTGACAAGTTGTTTGCTTTGCTGAATTATAAACAGATTCCTTTGAAAGTGGGGAGAAGAGGAAATGGAGCTGCAAACTCAGTCCTGTGCCTACAAATGAGACTGGGCACACAATAATAAACTTAGAGGAGCTACTAAAGTTACACTTAAAATATTAAGATGCTCATAAAAACTTTAATTTGTTACAAACACTGAACCTCTTGATCCCAAGTGAGAAATTTCGAAGGAATATAATTCAGTCACTAAATCCAGACACCAGCTGGGCCAGGCAAGTACAGAGACTTCACTGTCTATGAGATTTAAACCAGAGAATATCACGATAACCTACACCAAGGAGAGTTGCCCATCTTCATTAAACATTTTCATGGCAAAAAGCTGGATTGCAACTAAATCATGTCAAATACCTCAACACATTCCAGAAAAAGATGAATACCTGGAATTCGCAGTGTGCTATTCACTGGTTTTAAATGCAGAACCACCAGTCTGATCTCCCGTAGGCCACCATATACAGATGGTCACAGGCCACATATACACAAGCAGATCTACAACTTCTGCACCTGCCAGTATAAAATCATACTCAATCTATGATTCCAAGCAAGTGAGTCTGTCCAGACCTTCTTCCCCTGCCTGAAGCACTTACTGACAAGTAACATTTTCTAGTTATTCAGATTATGAATTTCCTCTGGTGTAAGTGGCAGTCTCCCCAGACTCAGTGCTACTAGACCACACATTTCTGCTAACTAGCTACCTCCCCTCCAAAAGTAAAAGCAGCAAAATCCAGGCTTCTATCAAAGTTCAAATCATTCAAATGGTTCATTTAAATGCCTTCTGGGTTGTCCTTTTAAGGCCTGCATATCAGTCATTCAGCGTCCTCCAGCATAATTTCAACAGAACTTCAGCCTTCTCCATTGCTCCCTTCACTTGCTTCACTTGATTAATGTATCCAACAATCACACTCCTGGCATTGAGTACAGAAAGGAAAATTCCAGGTCAAAATTGTCCAATGACATTATTCTAATTCCATAAGAGTCTACAATCTGGAATGCAAAGGGGCCATTTCATAATTGTGCTGTGGAGTAGTAATTAAAAATGGCATTCAAGAAGACGTCAATACAAGTAAGGTAACAGGAAAACAGAAGCCATGATGTTAACACACACAAAAGCCCCCAGACAGCCCGAGCTATCAATGTCTGCCAACAAGGGCTCAAAACCAGCTGTTGGCTCTGCCAAATAAGTGTGTTTCTGAAATAGGCTCCTTTGTTTCCTCCCAGCGGCATCCAAACAGGATTTCCTGTATTAAATTTTTTCTTCAGCATTAAGAAGTGTGCACAGTGAATCCAGCTTTAAAACTACTGACATTAATAGCAGAGTGTGGTAACTCCCACTACCAAGAATTAGTACTTCTAAAAGAAATGTGTTATCCCATTTTTTCCCAGCTTTCATACCTCAAAGTTGTTCGGTTCATTTAAAAAAAATAACTTCTAGAGGCAAAAACTTCAAGAGGTGCAGACAGGGAGAAACCTGCACTGCTGCACTTTCTGGGAGGCCAGAATTCTGTAGTTTCACACTTCCCAACATCCCAGCTGCTGCTTTAGGTAAAGACAAAACCTATTTAGGGAACTGAATGAGATCATACTTGAAGAGATTTATTCAGTGTTGCAGTAATATCTGTACACCATCTTTTTCTGTTATGTAAAAGTTGTCATTTTCTGTAGCAAACAAAAGACTACAATTGCTTAAAAGAAAAGCATAGCTTAAGCTCATTTAGGAAGTGACACCTCTCTCATTACCAAACAATTACCATTTATTATTCTCTAGCCTGCCTTGCTGCAAACAAAGCCGAATCCTATTCATTTGCACTTCATAAATACTGCAACAGTGGCGCATAGGAGCTGGTCCCACACAGCAGCTGTGCTGTAAAACTGAATCAGAGAAACTAAGAGCCAAGAAGACTATCACTGCATCAACTGGCACATCCTCTCCGAGCACATGCACACCAGTTTCCTTTACAGCACATCCTTGGCCACCCCGTGCAGCCAAGCAGCAATGAGTCAGTCTGATCTCTGATGTTCTCCAACAGAAAAATTTCTCTAAGCAGTATCTTACTAGAAATGGACTTTCTGAATATTCTTATTCCATCTTGTCTTCCTTCCTCTTTTTCATTAATTCTGTAAACACCTTTTTTTCCCGCCTCTGTAGGGTTTTCTGACTTGCAGGACAGAAAACACTTGCAAGCCATGACAACCATCTTTTCTCCTTGCTTTCCTCCCCACTCCTCCCCCTCCATCCCCACCAAGCTGAGCAAACCTAACAGCTAAGCATCCTAAAGTTAATCCTTCCTGTGTTTACATCCTTTAATTGCAAACTCAAAATGAGGAGTTTAGGGACATCTTCCAAGGACTATCAGTTAATTTACTGAGTCAAAGCAGGTAAAGGGTCATGACAAGAAGGTGAGAAGTCAAATAATTTTAAAAGGCTAGAAGAACAGAGTTAGACAAATACCTGAAGGCTACTTTTAGGAAGTGTTACAAATCAGCAGGAGTATCTTCAGTAGTGACTTGTCCAAGTCAGACAAGAATCAGTGGTTGTGTTTGGTTTATTCCATACAAATTCCTATCTCTCTGTACATGCTGTTCCAACAGGGGTGTCAAATTCACATCCTGTCACAGATACAGTTTGAGATACTGAAACGTGTTGAGATACTGAAACATTGTACACACTACCCTACAACACTTAGCAATGGTTTTCCAATACTTTGAGGTTCCAGTACAACAAACTCATCAGAAGCCTGTGTCCATCCTGATGCTACAGTCAGCCTTCCAGTATGTTTCAGGCTTACATCTTGCCCTCAGTGCCATCGCTCCTTTCCTCCTCAACCGTGACACATACTGATAGTCAATTCCTGACAATGTCATTATTTGGATTATATATTTTCTAGGAGAAAAAGAACCAATCTATACTTCAAGACTTTATGTACAACTCATTTTTACCACATAAAGCAAGTTAACTGAAGTAATAAACAAAAGCAGACATTTATAAAATATACTTGGAATTTTGTTTCTGGTTTTGGAGAAAGAAAAACCAAAACAAACCAAACAAACAAAAAAAAGGAGAGGAAAAAAAATAAATAAATAAAAACCAAAACCAACCACCACACAATTTGACCAAAAATGAAAGCCTAAGTATAAGATTGAGCATAGACATACGGTAAAGCAAGTTACAACTTATAGAATATCCATAGTCCTGTAATGAGCTGTGCTTGGTCTAAACATGTTAGACTTCCCAACAGGAGTTTCTCATCTGGAAAGACCAAGCATGAATCATTCACGTTTGGTTTCAGGTAGAAAATACTGTGAAAAAACAGCTTTCATTACATTATTTTCCATTTAGATTATATGGTACTCAGTGGCTCATGTAAACATAAAGAACAGAATAAAATATTTCATCCTTCTTGAAGATCAGTCTTTGTTTCAAAAAAAAAAAAAAAAAATCTGACAGTTCCTGTCTGCGAACATTTCTCTTCCTGACCCCAACATTAATCTTCAAGAAAACAAACCAGTTTGTGCTTGGTTTGTTTTGTTTTTTAAAGTACACATGCATGCGATTTTTCATATGATCAACAGGATGCATTTTTTGTTTGGAGCCGTGCAAAAATATGGGAATGTGTTCACTATTTTTAGATGCATCAGTGACATGAAAATACCTGCATGACAGGGGAAGCCAGAAGTTAGACGTTTGACTAATAACCTTTAATGAACTCTAAGTTCCCTTGGAACCTACCTACTTATTTTGTTTGGGGTAAATTACCTCACTTTCTCCTTCAGAATATCATTCAAAATCAAATCATTATTTTTACAACATTTTGTGTTAAGCAGGATTGTGAAACCAAGCTACAGGCTTAAAGTACCTTATTATAAAACCTAGCTGGTCATGGTTCCCAAAATCCATAATAACTACAGAAGTAGAACAAAACCACTCCATACAAAGACAGGTTTTGTGAAAAGAGGAGCTCAGAGGTTAAGGTGATAAAGGGTAGATGCCAAGCAATACAAATATAATTTATATACTCAGAACTACTATTTTACTGTTGGAAAGCATCTGAGCAAGGCATGAAGCTCACATCTCAAGACCACGAGCTAAATTAATTCACAGGATCAGGACTGAAGAGGGCATTTTAGGCCTCTTTTAATCACCCCCAAAAGAACTGTATACACATCCTTTCTTTAACAACATTGTTTTTTGTAGATTGGTATAATCATGCCACAGAGTTCAAGAATCCTTATTACAAGACATCTTTGTGTATCCTTTGAAATCACTTGGCCACTAAAGGTTTTTAGTCAACCTGAAATGGTACACAGAAAAATTGCAAGGAAGAGTTAGGTACTTCAACATGCTTAAAATATTTGAGCATATTGATAAGTATCAAGATAGTGTACGTGAAAAATGTGCTCATATGACACAGCACAGTCTTTCCAGCAGAGAGAGAGAAATACATTTTTACCTTGGAAAGTCCAGCACCTGGAAGAATGACAGAAGTATGAAACACACAACAAAATATTTCAGTACTACAGAAATTCCAGCAAAAACTCCTAAAACTATCCAAATACAAGAGAAGCTGGTGTAAGAAAGGCATTTATAATAAGATCAGCATCAGATAGGACAATGCTAAGTCTTCAAACTTGGCAGGCAAATAGTACTTAGTCTTCCACTGAGACACAGTGTTGTTGGTTGATTAAAAGCTGGAGATGACCCAGCAATGTGCATGCACATTGCCCAGAAAGTCAACTATATCCTGGGCTCCATCAAAAGAAGCAAGGCCAGCAGGTTGAGGGGGGTGATTCTCCCCCTCTACTCGGCTCTTTTAAGGCCCTACTTGGAGCACTGGAGTGTCCAGTTCTGGAGCCCCCAACACAACAAGGACAGGGAGCTGATGGAGTGAGTCCAGAGGAGGGTCACAGCAATGATCAGTGGGCTGGAACACCTCTCCTATGAAGGCAGGCTGGGAGATGTGGGGTTGTTCAGCCTGGAGAAAGCTCTGGGAGAACTTATAGCAGCGTTCCAGTACCTGGAGGTGCCTGCAGGAAAGCTGGGGAGGGACTTTCCACAAGGGGGATTGTGATACATCAAGGGGTAGTAATGGGTCTAAACTGGAAGAGGGTAGATTTAGGCTAGACATAAGGAAGAAATTCTTCACTATATGGGTGGTGAGACATTGGAACAGGTTGCCCAGGGAAAACTGTGGATGCTCCATCCCCGAACTGTTCAAGGCCAGGCTGGAGGGGCCTTTGAGCGACCTGGTCTAGTTGGAGGTGTCCCCTCCCCATGGCTGGGGGGCTGAAACTAGCTTGTCCCTTCCAACCCACACCACTCTATGATTTTGTGTGTTAACTCAATATTTAATTACAGTGTAATATTAATCTTTTACTGGCTTGAGACAGTGAAAGGATCACCTCAAAAAATTCAACTGAGATCACTCCGACTTACAGTTTTCCCATTACTAGGCAGTATCATAAATAAGCAAGCTAAAAAGCCTAGAAAACAATACATCTGCATATTTATTTTACAATGTTTACTTCCTTCCTATTTGCTATACAAGTATTAATTTCAATTAAATTCTGCATTTTAAATAAAGGCATAAAATTCCATGATTCTATGTATTCTGCCAAAGATAAATCAGGCTTCTTTCAAAGCCACAAAGACTTTGTGGTTTTTTTCCATCAATCACTTGTCCAACACACAAAGCATAACTGCCAATCAGTTAGCATCCCTGACAGCATAATTGCTGAACAGAACAGGCAAAGCATGAGGAGGGTCAGGACTAAGATACCAGCAGCATTCTTTCTTGCACATTTTGGTACTAATTTAGGATTGTCCTACATTAAGATTCCCCTTCAGTCACTGTTGCAAACAAGAACTCTGTAGAATAAGGTAGAGAAGCTTGTAAGACAGTACTGTCAAGTAAGTTGGTTTTGTACTACTCCTACTCATTTCAAAAGTAAGCAGTAGCATCCATCATTCACTAACAGTGGCCTCTTCTTTCAGGAATTTGTTTTCCAATATTTACAAGGTCCCATTTCTTAAGTCCTTACCTGGTCCCCACTCCCCTCCCTCAGATTGAACAAATGCACATTTTCCTCTGTGGATGCCTAATGAAACATCTCAAAGGAAGAACAGTGTCTTTCTTCCCATTTTGCTGCTGTCAAGTCATTTTTCTCTTATGCTATCAGAAAGCTATATGCAGCAGGAGAAAGTCTGAGGCTGTAAAAACACCTTTAACTTGTCAGTTGTCCCCAGGTATCTTCACAAACATGAGCCACAAATGTCCTTTTTGTAAAGATCTTTTCAGATAGTAATACCTGGGAAACTCAGACTTGTCCACTTCCAAATTAACAGAAATACGCAAATACATGTACAATCAAGTTTATTTTCATATTAAGGCCACATTTTAGAATAGGTTTAGGCTGAAAACCAGAAGCAAAACCATCCATCCATCTCCAAAACATCTTTGAAAACTTTTAATATATCCGTCTCGTGTGAAATAATACCACCCTTTGTAGCACTCAACCAAATATGCAGGTTCATGTAAGTGATTCAACAGCTAAATACCACAGCATAATTGGTATTATGATTTGTACCAGAAGATACAGGTACCTATTTAAGTCACGATGCAATACAAGTGACATTCTGGCTGCTGCCAGGCAGCCGTTCCTTACAGGACCCAAGAGTAGCTTCAATTTTCAGTTTACGAGGAACAGTTTCTTAAGAAAAGTCCAGCTTTTACTGATTCAAGTATAAATGAGAAATACTGGTACATATTAGGCCTTTCATTTTTTATACTTCCTATCCTCTTTTCCAAATCCCTCATTAGAAGTTTTAAGTAGCAAATCAAAACAGAGAACCATTATAAATAGATCTCTCTGATCTTTGCAACTCTTTTACCACTAGTGATCAAGAAAAACATTCAACAAACAAAAATAATCTTTTGCAACCTGAACAACTACTACTGGCTTACATTTGATTAATTCTGGGCAATCTCATTTCTACTATTAAAACTTTATATAAAATAAAGAATTTTCAGTCTCCTTAGAGGTTATTTATAACCCACTTCCTCAAATGGAAATTCAAAATTTCCTGAGAAAAATGTTTGTGACTCACTGTGGGGGTTTTGCCAGACACATCCCCTTAGATCTGAACAACTCCAGCAATATGGGTAGCTTATATAAACCTGAAGAACACGTTTTCTTCAGGTTCCACCAAGATACCCATTTCTAGAGTTCTGCTTTCAATCCAGCACAACTTTTGCTTTGTTAGCATCAGCACACAAGCAAAGGATGCCTCAGTGATTTTCAGTGTTATATAATCTATAACTTAGAAATACTACAGCATTATCTTCTTGGGATTCAGAAGAGGTGTAAAGTGAACTTGCAAATCCTGAAAGAAGCACCAGGACAAGTCCTGGTTCATGTCCTCCTTTCTCTGTTCTGAGGAAACACAAAGAAAACCTAATAGATTAGATCTTTGCAGCTTCAGTTAAAAGATAATAAATTAATCCTGATGGTCTCGGTTGCATTTTTAGAAAACACTTTTTCATGAGTACATTTGCAACAAATTAAAATTCACCAAAGTGAAATGCAGTTCTAAGGCAACTCCACTAGTCCAGACAACTTAAGAAGCTGCCCTATGACCAAATAAAGTATATTTTTCTGTTTAGCAGAGTGAAGGAATTTCCCCTCCCAACGCCCTAAAGGCTTCTGATGCATTTTTTTTCCCTGTTCATAGCAGAGCTGATTAATAGCTATGGCTTAAATCCAGTGTACAGTTTTGGCAGCTGCTGACGGATCACTCCATCTACTTGCTGCTCCCTCTCTGCTACGCGCAGCACGTGCTGGTAAATGCTTGCTGTCAAAAGCAGGCAAATGATTCACATTTAAATCTGGTAAACCTAGGCTATGACTACTTAAAGAAGTTCCCTCAACTTCAGGTGTGGGAAACAAGAAAACAGAAAACGCATAGTTAGTTTTCCTGTCAAATTTGGCACACCAGTTTTCAAAGGATATAGAAAGAATCATCAAGTAAAAAAAAAAAAAAATGCTAAGTTTTTCCACTGTTTACAGAACAAGTTTTAATTAAACAAATCATGAACCTTCCTGTGAGCATCAGTGCAGCTATGAAAAACAAACAACACTTACGATTTTACTGGAAGTCTATTTTTTTGTCTTTGCAGTTTACACAAGCTGCATTGTCTCTAAAATTACTGTTTAGCTATGATGGAAACGGATTTTTTTCAGATTACCAAAATACAACCTCCCTCTTTAGTACAGCTGGGCACCAAAAATTAGCAAAGAAACCTTTTAAAGCATTTATGAACATTATGTCATTATTTTTATTTCCACGTAAGTTTGCATAAAATACAGACTTTGAGAGAAGAGCATTCCAAACACAAATACAGACCCTACCCTTAACATGTCAAGATCATTACAAAAATGCTTGGCTGTCTTAGATACCAAGGAGAGAATGTATTTCATTTCCAATGTCAACAAAAGACTGGGTCTTTTTCAGGTTTAGATCACATTTCTGTATGGAAATAAGAGAGACTATCTTCACTATAAAAGAAGAAACTGGGAGATAATGGAGATCTTGAAGTTTTATTAACTTTCTTCAAGCTTAGAAGTTGCATTTAATGTTATTAATTTTGGATGTTCCCCCCGTTTTGAAGCAGTTGTAGCAGTGTATCCACTGATGACAGCATGGGTAACTTCCTTCAGTTTTCTTGGGGTTTGCCTGCTTTTAAAGAAATAAAAACCTAGGTCCTTCCATCGAAAGGAAGAGGAAAGGAAAGAGCTTCATCAAAATTTGAAGCTCTTTGTTTTAAATAACATTAGCAATCTTGCTTTCAATTTCAAATTGTCACAACCAATTATTTAAGCAACAAAAACTTCAAGTATCAGACCTGTATTTACATATACTATGTAGTCAATTAAAGAGAGGCAAAAAGGTTATCTAGTTCTTAACTTTCCCCCTCTAAGCACAATCATGTAGCCAACCATAAAAATACAGAAAGGTGGTTTTTTCATTATTTATTTCCTAAAAGTATACTGGGCCTCCACACAGGAAACTCTATTGCCCCCTGCCACAATCATACAATCCCAAATCTATGTATTTTTTTCCCCATTACAATACCAGCACTACATTTTTTAAAGCCATACCAGACTAATAAGATCTGAGAAAAATACTACAAAAGACCCATGCCTCTGCTCATACTCCTGAAATATGAAATACAGGCATTAGTCAGCCAAATGGCTTCATATACCAATATTTATCATCTTAGCATTCCTCTCTCACCCTTTTTTGCTTTACAGTAGGGTTCATAGTGAGCTGCACCATATTTTTGGAATCTACTGGAAAAAGTTAAGTTTAAGTTTCTCTTGCAAATAAGCAGCCTTGTGAGATGAGGCACACCTATCAATATCACAAACATACAAAAAGTTCAGAACACCTGCAGATCAGTTAGCTTAACACTTATTTAATTTGTTGGTAAAGCAATTCTTGTACAGGAAGACACCAAGAAGACTGCAAACACTCCACTAAATTTCACCAAAATGAAAGCTGTTATTATCCCGCCTACACTCCCTCTCTCTCCAGACAGGTCTATAAAAAGAACAGCCTGTGATGGCAGTCAAACCAAGCTGACAAGAGCAGAGACATCTGCAAAAGCTGCTTTGCCAGTACAGTTCATGTCACTCCTCAAAACAAATTGAATATTTGGTGGTATGACATGATTAAAAGCATTTCTGCTGGTGTAAAAACCCATCAGAGCGCAAGTTCAGCTGTTACTACTGTGCAGAAGAACATCATTGACATTTCTCTGAGAATGGCAATCCAGACATTAAAAACTACCACAGCTAAAGTGCTGTATGCAATATAAGTATGACACCATCGTCTCTAAAGTCAGTGTATACGGATGGACAGCTTTAACAATACCATTCACTTAAATCAAGGAGCTGCTAAAATCTGTTTCCAGTTAAAGCACACTTCTACCCAGACTGGAAAGCAAGCAAGAAACCGGGGAGGGGAGGAGGGCAAACACACACAGCATTGATGGACAAAAAAAAAAAAAAAAAAAAAAAAAAAAAAAAAAGCTGGTCATATTGAAAAAGCTCTTCACACTATTTTGCAATAAAAGATATTCACATCCTTGCTTCTAGCACAACTCATTACATTACCTTGAAACCCAACTCAGTTGTCTTTAAGCACAAAATGGGCTCAGCCAACATGAACTCAAGTCCTTCGCTTTCCCCTTATATAACCTCCTCTGAAAGGTACTTTCTTGTGCCACGACAGTAAATGAAACAATATGTCCTGCTGCAGAGCCACAAATCAAATGCCAAATGGCTGGAGGGGACAGTTCACAGATGCAGGGGTGGGAGTAGGGGGGAGGGAGAGGAGCTACCTGGAAATATGTACTCTGTATACCTATCCCACTATTCTCACCTTTTTCATTGCTTTTCCTATATTGTACACCTGTGGATTAGCCTTTTAAAAACCACCAGGCTCTTAGAAAGACATCTTCCTGCTAAAATGGTTAATATTCATCTACTACACGTGAAAACATCACACGAAGTGGTACCGACTCCGCTGGCTGTTAGAGCTGTTTCTGGTGATCACGACTGTACTTCATTATTTAACAGCTTCCTTAGCCTTCAGGAACTGTCTGGACTAGTGGGCTGAAGTTTATTAACATTTTTAAATGCTTGCAGCTAATATTTCCAAGTTGTCCAAGAGAGCAATTAGTAGACATCTTATTCTTAAATACTAACACCTGTTCATAAGATATGATCCAACATACACTTTCAAGCTGGCCATTAAAATTTCTTCTGCATGTGAGCAATTCTTTTTCCCCCTATTAAGCTATGCTAAGCTTCTCTTAAGGTAAACAGGACAAAATATAGATACCAAACTGTCTTTCTTGGATTTGGCTCTTCCATTAGGAAGAAAAGGCTGTATTAACACAGAAAAACAGTAATTGTCTACAAAATGCATTCTACAGAGTTACAAGGTGCTCTCCTCCTTCTGAAGGAAAAGAAAAAATTACAGATGGTTACTTCAGTGAAAGCCTTACACAGCAGTTCTCAGGTTGACGCAGAGAGTCTTGAAAATGCAAAAGAAAAATCATCCATTTCCACTAGTAAAATCCAGACCTACACACACATCTTGACTCAACCAGGCTACACATAATAAAACACACCCTAAAAAAAATTTAAGTCATCCAGATTGCAAAGATTGTTTCATTGACAACCAGTTTTGTTGCTATTAGGTTTGCCTGGTGAAAGCTTTTAAATCATCCTCACATTTAGGCTAACAGTGGAGACCCAAGAGCTCACTTAAGGATGCACAGTAACTGCACTGCCTCCCAAAGACAACACATCCTTACACATTGTCACAGCAAGTCAACATCCAGGGCATCAAAACCATCTTCTATTATCCCTAAAGAAGTGGAAGATATGCAAAACTCATTTTCTTGAGGGAGCATTAAAAGTAGGTGCTTATGGGTGGCAGAAAGACAGGATCAGATAAGGTGATTGTGGTGTTTTAAATTTAACTTATTAATGACTCAGCTAACTTAAATGGCTCTAAGGCCCCTCCAAACAGCATTCTACCACCAGTCCCATCAACATAAAGCCTTGTTAAACAGGCAACACCTTTCAGCTGCCCACAGGGTGGCAATTACAGAAGAGCCATATAGGCTGAATGCAGACACACCAAAAAGGGTTTTTTCTCTACACACCTACCACTGGCTGTAATGTAAATTCCAGTGATGCTTAAGGGATGGGGACACAACAATACACACTGGAAGATTTGTTTATCAGAAGGGAAACTAGCTGGAAAAAAAAAAAAAAAAAAAAAAAGCACACATCCTCTGCTTGGTCTCCCAGCTCTAACGACAATAGAGAAAAAAACACTTTGACATTAAAAGATTTGCTTACACACACCCTTTACTCTCAAAGTTTATATTGACCACAAGAACTTGTCTAAGTATCCAGAGACACAATTTTTCCCAACTCTATTTTTTCAATTGCCAAACAAGTAGCAACTAACAGAAAATGCATGAGATAAAGCTAATTTCTCAGAACTGCATAGAAATCCAACTAAGCATATTAACAGTTATTTATTAGTACTTAATTCTGGATGCCATCTGTATTTTCAAAACCAGAATAATATTTCAATCATTTACTTGCTGATTTTCTAGGCTGCATCCTTAACAGACCAGGGGAAAGACAAACTGATACTCATAACCCCAGATACAAAATACTGACTTGTAAAGTACATCCCCATGCTTACACTCATTTATGGTATTTATCAGTTCTCCAGCTCCAACTGGAGAAGTTTTGTGATTTTTTTTTTTTTTAAGAACATACTTCATTTGTTGAAACAGAATCATTATGAAATTTCACCTAAATCAATTGAACTGTACCATGTATGTTGAACTATATGTTCAATTCACACTATGTAGAGAGATCCATCATAATGAGAACAAACTAACAGAAAACACTCTAAAATTGCGTATTTAGAGCACACTGCTGTTGTTTGAGCATTTCATGCAAGTAATCAGTACAGTTTCAGTGTAGCTATGTTAGTTTAAGTTGCAGTAACTCATTTATTGTTAATGCTAAATAAAACAAAACCAAAGAAACCACATACACCCCTTAGGACAGCAATGACATTTTCTTGATTTTATCAAAGTGTTAACAGGTGTTTCAACAGAATCTTTTGTTGGTTTAGGAATGGTTTATGATTGTATTTTTATGTGTGTCATTTCAGTATTATGTTATTACTAGGAATATTATTTTTAAATAAAAATGCAAATGTAAAGAAAATAATACCGATTAAATAGATACTCCATAAGTAACAAGCAAAAAAAAAAAAATCCTAGGTTTTTTTTTTTTTATTTATTTCAGCACACTAAGAGATGTCAATGCAATCACTATATCTCATGCTTCAATTGTGACAGTATATAGGATGTATAAAAGGGGCATTTTTTAGGTTGGAGGAGTGTGTCCATAAGTACACTTTAGTGATTATGACAGACCAGATCCACATGTACCCCTAAATGCAGTGCATTTTTTCTTGATCTGTTCATTAATCAAAGTGAGTAATTCTGAAATTTTAGAAAGCTGCCTACTGGCAGCACAAAATAATCAGAAAAAGATCCCCAAACAGAATTGTGAAGGGAATGGGAAGCAAAGGAAGAATATACAGAAAAATTAGAAAACAAAAGAAAAAAGAAAAATCACAGTTGATACTAACTAGGAGATTCTCACAGTAAGAAAGAAGCCTTAAGCTCATCATGTGGCTGATGCTGTATCAAGTTGTCCAACACTTTTTCTATATCTGGCTTTTTATCAGGTCACTATCTTGCCCCTGTCTGGAAGATTCTCACTCCATTTTCTGCATCTACTTTGGACCAAAAGACAGTCTTCTGGTTAGCAGGTAGCCTCACACATCACTTATTTACTTCTCCCTTCCTCCCCCCCCTTTTTTTTTTTTCGTTTTCCTTTTGGGTTTTTTTTTCCCCTTTTTTTTTTAATTACAGTAAAAACCTATGCTAATTTCTTCACAGATTTCCTCAGAAGATTAACTATAGTAGTAAATTAATTCCATAGGAATAATTTCCTTTGAATATTTTCAAAGTAAAAATTTATGAGTGATTAAGTTGGAATCCATTTGAAAAGCTACCATAAGTCAGTGTATGCTCCGGAACCGCAGGCTCCTAACTAAAATATTCTGAATGACTCATGACTGCAGCACCCTCAAGTTTTGCACGTGTACTCTGAGCAGGTCATCATTCCAGAGCAGCTGCAATGCAGGTATAAACAAGGTCCATGCTGTCCTTAGAGCTGGAATTTCCTGAAATGCCTCAATGTCACCAACCCACTGCCAAACACCCTTGCGCTGCCTGCAGACCACCGTGGGTGAGGGTCTGCCACTGGAAGCAGTCAGAGCTCATCTACAGAAGAACTAGATCTTCCTTTTACAGCTACTTATATCCACTACTTTGTCATTTTCTTCTGGAAAAAAAAAAACAAAACAAAACAAATCCATTTGGAAAGGTAAATGTCTATTCTGACATTTCAGAGAGCATCCAGATGCTAAACTAAGAAGCACAGTGAATGAGGAAAGGATCACCTTCAGCACTTACCACGTGGCCCCTCACCATACTTTACAGCTACCAGTTCTACTCAATAAATTGAGTACAAAATTACCCATTTCAACATGCAGCCTGGTTCCACGAGCTTCAAGGTCAACTTTCAAGAGATAGCAAAGCACCTGAAAAGATGCTGACCACCCCTCTACATTTTACAGTGGGAAGACAAGACACAGACGCTCGTAGATGTTAAGGGTTTTTTTGTCTCTACTGTAGGTCCCCTGCTATTTTACAGGGTGAGCAGTTAAGAATATAAGAAAAGCATTAAAGCAGCCTAATTACTACGGTTGCTATTTGAAGGCAAAAGACGAATTGTGAAAACACAAGTTACTCTCCCTCTAGAGAGTCTATAGAAGATGTTGGCCAAGAAAAAAGAAGCAAGTCCAGTTCACAAGCCCGCTGGGACTCACATCAAAAATATTTCCTTTTTTTCCTTATCTGTTAGTTAAATACAGAATTAAAAATTGATATCCCTATCCTCAGGGCACCAAGCCGGGTTGAATATAGAAAAAGATTTTGCTTGTGATTGTTTCTTAAAAAACACCACTTTACCTTTTGGGATAGATTTAAAACAGCTTGGTCAGTACTTAGAATTTCAACACCTAAGAAAACTTTGAAATAAAGAGCTGGTTTCATAAGCTTCTTTCAACTGGCACCACACACTGAGGTGAAGCTGAGAGGATGAGATTGTTAAACAGTGACAAACTTATAATTTGTTTTCTTGAAGCCTGTTCAAGACAACAGACCACAAAGTCTGGTCAAAGCAAAGGTGAAGTTATAAGCACAAATCAGGTCCATTATAAAAAGTTACACAACAGACAGAAGAAGGAAAATATTCAACTACTGCTGACAGCTCTAACTTTAAATACAGTTTAGTTTGCTGCATGAGGAAGTATAAGGCAGTATCAGACAAAATCAAATGACAAAATAGTCATGATAAGAGTTCAAATAAGTCAATATAGCATACTCTTGAATCTGTAACTCAAAAAGTTCCTCATCATTAGTAATTTCAATAAGCATGTGGTTTTACATAAATAAAAAAATGAGAGGAACACCACAAGCAGACTTGGAGACAGAGCCTTTAGTTAAAGATTTTAGTGTTGCCTTCAAATATCACATAATTTTACATTCTTTACAGCAATAGCTATTCCTCAAAAGTAATTTAAGGTACATGTTTTGCTGTAAGTGGTCACACCATAAGCATGCAAGTTAAATTACTCTGAAGCAAAACCTTACTGAATAAACAGGGCTGCTCATGAGAAATCAATCCTGAGTTTAAGACCTTGCACTGAACCCCAACTATGACAAAACCACTTACTTGCACGTAAAAATGCTTGCAAAAGCATTAATTGCACTCCCACATCGTTGCTTCCCTCAGAACTGCCATACTCTCTCAGAGGACTGGTTTAAGTAATTGCCTTGTGTTTGCAAGCTGGGGAGAATCTCTTCCACACCCCAGAACTCACAAAAACTTCATGGATTTCATGACCGTGTGCTTGTTATTCTCATAATCTCCAAGATGGGAGAGACCTTTCATATTTAAGTTCCTCCACAACCTTAAATGACTGGTAGAAGCACAGGGAAGGGATGAGCATCTCCTCCAGGTATATACACACTCCTGTCTAAAACAAAGTCATTAAAGTAATCTGAAAAACCACATGGAAAATTAAGTCCCACCAAACAGGATACAGACTGTTCCTCTGCCTCCACATCCCACATGTAGACTCCACTCAAAGCAGTAATGACTCAAATTAAATGGTTACTGACTTTTTCATGTTAATCAAAATCCTACAACTCATTGTGGGTACAAAGAGATGATTTTTAAAGTTTCATTTTTTTAGGTAAAGTGAAGCAGTATATACTGCAGTCAGAGCATGAAATCTGCAAAACTGAGGATCTGTGTTTTAGTGTGGAAAAATATTTTCTGTACGGTTCCTTTTGAGAAGGAGAGGGAAGAGAACATGCCAGAAAACCACAAGTAGCAGTATTTTTGGAGGAAGTCACTTCCTGACCTCAGCTTTCAGATAAATCCAAAACTCAGGACATCTATAAATAGAAGAAAAGAAATCAAGTAAGATATCAGATGTCACTTGTATAAAGCAGAACTTTCATTTTTCCTTACAAGAATTCTGATACAGTTTTCCTAAAGTAATGCACAATGTTCAAGTAGCCACATCTTACCAGCCTAGATACCAGTCCTGCTATTCCTTCCCTATCTCCTGGCTCATTTTATAAATAATTTAGAAATATGATTCACTGCTGTTCATACATAGCATTCAAGCCTTTCAACACACTCCATCAACTTACCACAGACTTTCACGAGCATTCTAACACATTAATTCAGTTTAACACATCATGGTATGGTCACAAAACTTAGAAATGGTCTTTCTTTTGGTTTTTTTCCTACCACTTTCTGTTTTTTTGCAAAGCTGGCAAGTTCTAGCTATGTCATTTCCTACCAAAATTAAAAGTACCCCGGAACAACCATGGGTAGGTATTAACTCACCATGTATAATTTTTAAAAAGTCATCTTGGGAACAGCATTTCAGTGGCTAACAGCAGAGGTGACAGGCCAAGATCTGGCTGACAAATTGTCACAAGCATACTCTAAAAATAAATGGCAATGTGTGAGGCAGTAAACATCACAAAGCTATAGCCGAGATGTTGGGGTTTTTTTTTAATGCAAACCTCTTGCAATAAACCAAGACGCCTTGTGAAGTTATCCACAGCTAACAGAAGTAATACTTCACCTAAAAGCTATTTATAAAAGCCAGGGTAACTATTAGAGCACCTGTTTCAAACAAGCCTCCTTTGTTCAAAAGAAATGTAAGGTAACTCACTGGCTGGAACATGGGCCAATGTCAACAGCAAATCCAACTGGATTTTTGTAGGCTGTGTCACTGTAAACCATGTTACTTTCGTCATGGCTAAATGTTCATTTACTGTCAAGTTAAAATGGACTGTAAGAAAGTGCCATTATTTCCTCTTAGAACAGAATATAAATTCACATAAGAACTTTAGATTTTTAAACAGCACTGCTAGTTTATCAACTTAGTACATTTGGAAATTTGACATATGCCAATTCTGATGAAGATGTACTGAGAGCATCTCTACTTTTTGTTTCAGAAATGCACAGCAATGTCTATAATGTATGCTGTGCTGCAATTCACAGATTAGGAGTTTACTTCCCACTCAGAAACTAATCCATGGGAATGAAAGCATTAGCCAAAAGCATCCTGGTGTTTCTATCCAAGTGCTTTCCTAGCAAGAAAAGTATCTGAAGTGATGACTTCAAGGCAAAAAATTAAAAAACACCACCTAGAGAGGTTTAGAAAGTGAGAAACTACAAGATACAAAATTATTTAAGACAGAGGTTAAAACACTGTACAGGGCTAGGTACAAGGAATAAGTAAGAGAAGGTAAAATTTAAAAAAGAATTATTAATTCACTTGGGCATTCAGAAACATACTGTCTTCTCACATGGATTAAAAAAAAGTACTCTACCCCAAATCTCCAATTCCTTATAAAACATGAACTGGTTTATAAAGCTAACAAGGCATTTATACATCACTGTGTCACGTACACAACCATATTTTCCACCAGTGTCCAGTCTTCTAGAAGTTTTTCAGCTACCTAAAGTAATAGTCCTCTAAAAGTCATCTTAGTCTTTTTAAAAGGATTTAGTGGTGACCCACTATCCATCAATGCTCAGTCTGGCAAAATAGGAGCAGCACTAAAAAAAATGGCTACCTAAAATAGAACAGAGATGGAATATATTCCTTCCCTCCACCTTGGCAAACATCTACAACAATGACTATCAGCATTTCCTTGGCATTGTTACCTCAAACAGTTCTTAACAACTGAGCTAGAATTGTGTTGCCACCTGACAGTCATCTGGTAGTCATTCTGTGGCCTGGGACCAAGCAGTTGGCATTTGCAAACTATATCATGATGAATTAAAACAATGCATTGGCACTAATTAGCAGCTTTCAGTGGTAACAGAGAAGCCCTGACAAAGATGGAAACTCAGTTACCCTCATTCCAGCAAGTTCCTGATCAGCACAGAGCTGGTGCTGCCATACCTATGGCACATGTGAAATGCAGAGAGAAAGCACTTGATCAGCACTCATCATTAATCAGTGCAAAATCTTATTTATTGTTTCATACTCAGAGCATCCTCCATGAACTGTAAATATGTTTATTGTTTTTAAGACACATTTGCTCCTTGTTCCTTTGAGACTACAGTCAAAAAGGAACCTGCACAATCAAACTCCATTTCTCCGTGTTCTTAACGTCTATTCCATCCACAAGCTAAATTAATATTTAACTACAGAATGTGATTTCATTCATTGTGATTCAATCATTGGGCCACTTACTGCTTTCACTGGAGACGCTGCCAGTCTTCAATCACCCTCAACAGGAAATCACAATGTCTCAAGATCCACTTCAGCTTTCAGCATCTTGTTATGACTTTAGTAACCAGGATAAAAAGCCTAACCACATAAACCATCTTTGCCACACATTCTGCATCACCAACATCTGGCACCTGCATTTTTCTTCCAGTTTTTTAATCTTTTTAGAGACTGTGGTTCCTCTAGAGTTGAGGAACAATTCCACAGGCAGAGCTCCCCAGCACAGCCAGCATGGGCAGTCAGCTCCTCCCTCTCACTTTTTAATGACACCTTTTTCTAATCAGCTGTCACAGAATCCTGCAATACTTCAACACTACCACCTTGTCTGCTGTGGGGCCTGATCTTACTTTATGATACAACTTAATGCATTTTAACCACAAGTTAATTTTGCAGCTGCTAACTTAAAGATCAACACTATTTCAACACCAAGGACCATGATACTTAAACATATGTAAACATAGTAAAATACCATGGCTTCAAAATATTGACATAACCATTACAACAAAAATATTTCTTCTCTTCTATGACTATAGCCATGCTACCTTCAAAAACTAAAGGATTTACAGCACATAGGTAGGAGTGACCAGGCACTGTGATTGCTCCAACAGTGCCTGCCTGCCCTTGGGGCACTGAAAGCAACATGAACAACAGACACAAAGAAATCTGTATTATTGCACAGCCAAATCTCCTCCTCAAAAGGTATCTAAATATTTACTACTGTGTATGTTGTATATTCCCATATGTACCCCTCAAATGAGTGCTGCTTACTCACACAATTCCAAAGGACTACTGATTTCAGAAATATTAGCTATTTTGAGAAAATGTTCTGTTCAGGTGAGAGAACAGTTCCCTGACAAGATTAACCACTTATCTCAAAGTCAAAACAACATTATAGGGTACTTATAGTCCCAGTAGACTTCAGATACTAAAAAGAAAATTGTGCATGTCACTTCACTTGTACACAAGCAAATTAAGTTTCACTTTACATCTTTGTTTTCCCTCCCCCCCAAGGAAGACAGCCCATCAGCATCCATTTTGCAGCTACCATGCAATAAAGCAATGTAAATATAAAAATGTATCAGGTCCTAGCATCTCTTACCAACCCTGAAGCTGAAGTGATGTAGTGGATCTTGTCACACATTGTGATTTGCTGTTGAGGGTGATTAAAGACTGGCAGTGGACTACCCAGGCTTCTTACCATTGCAATGTATTAAGGGGGAAAAACCTTATATAGCTAGAGGCTTATTACAGAAGTTTTCTTTAAGTTAATATTCGGAAGAACAAACTGAAATGGAAGACTTCTGTCTCAAGAAGCATTTGGTGCTTACGCCTCATAAGTGGAAAAAAAAAGAAATCTCTGTTTAGGAAATGCATCAAGAATAAATCGGTAATTTTTCATCCAGTTTAATTTTACACCTCAAAATGGCGTTCGAAAATGGAGCACCATGTTCACTCTGGAGGAGGGTTAAGCTGTTTCAGAGGTTCCTACATACAGCCATAAGCATTTATTCTCAGTCTTGTAACACAAGTCTTCACACCTTCGGCTGCACCAACATTGACATTTGGAGACATAATCTAAACCAGGCTGAGTCACTTAGATTTCAGAGAGGAAAAAACTTTCATGCACTACCTCTCAAATATGTCACTTTGGTTTTGTTCAGCTATTGCGGTTGTATCACTTATCCTGTTTATTTTGCAGCCTCACGAACAGTTGGATAGCCACAGATGAGGCACCAGAGAACATCAGTATGGGAAACAAAGCTCTCAAACAAGTTTTGCTGCTAGAAAAGTACAATATACCATGAAATACATGTACAATATACCATGAAATGGTATATTGTGGTATATTAGCCTTTAATTTCCGCAAGTCAAATCTCAAGAAGCTTCTTCCAGCTATATTGGTGACACAGGCTTGTTTTCCCATCAACTGCTTAGGAACCATGTTCGTTTTATCCCTCTACATTTTGCTTTTTTTTTTTGCTTAACAGGACACAAAGTCCGAATGACTGATTTCAAATGGAAAAGACTGTACTAATGTTTTTCTCCCCAGGTACAGAAAAAAGGAAAATAAAGAAGAGGCAAGAATACCCTTAAAAATAGGGGTGCCAGGGGAACAAAATAAAGCACCCTCAACAGTTTTAAAGCCTCATCCCACAGGGAACAGGATCTATCTTCCCACTTTGTAAACCAGAAATAGCTCTGAAGTAAATATTTTTATTTATTAAAACAAGCTTATTTAAATTTTAAGACACACAAAAAGCAAGCAAATGGAAACAAACAGCCTGATAAAGACAGTCAACAGCAGTCATACTCAAGCAATGCATCTTCCATGAAATTGAATATACCCTTTTCCAAGAAATTTACCCTGATACCACGTGCATTTATCTTGTGTAGCTTGTGTTAATCAGCATATGTACAAATAAGAGAAAAATGGGGAAATCTTGCTAGCCAGAGAAATACCAACACAAAAAAATGCCTTCAATTTTTATCAATGCTGAAAAATAACCTCATGCTGGTTTGTTTTGGTGTTGGTTATTTTGTTTTGTTTTTTTACCTAATAACATTTAAGTATTTTAACCTTCTCTTATTCTTTCATTGTTCTGATCAGGTAATGATACACATGCTGCTCATTATTGAAGGCCAGAATTCTTTAAAACTGCTCAAAATCAAGTATTAAATTACTTTGCGTATCTCCGTCTTGTCTGACCTGAGCAAAAGAAATACATCCACATGTAGGCAGAACAGAGATACCCAGAGAGAGAAAATCACTAATTTTAACTCCAAAAGCAAACTGTAAGAAAAGCACTGCAATAGGGCTCCTCTCCATCCCTTTTCAAGAAGTGGTCAACTCCACCAACCTCAAAAAAAAGGGAAGCGGAGCACCACTTCCATTTCAAGACTTACTCAAATACATCCCTTCATGCAAAATATATCCAGCAAATTAAATCTGCAACACTGACTGCAGCAAACAAGGCGTGCAGGCTCAGCTGCCCCTCACAAAGCATCTTTGTAGAGCTATCTTTCTGCCAGTGCTCCTTTTGAATTCCCAAACAATGCCTAGCAAAAATTAGATCTCCTACTGTGGGAAAGTTCCCAAAACACAAGACAAACTATATTTTCTCATGAGGATACAAAAAACCCTCAATGAGGAAGTCAAAGTTCTTACAATGCCTGTTCAGTACACATATGGTTATTCTTGAAACATGCTCACAGATTAGGTACCAGTATTCTGATTTAGTGAACAAAAACTATCAAAATCAGAGCACTAATTCATCAGAATTAATTAGTTGCTGCCACTCAGTAACTCCGATAAGTGTACAGACTTTTAGGTATGTAGATTTTTTTAAATAATAAAATTCAGGAACCAGTAACTACTTTCACAAAACCTTGGTTAACCTCTTAAAGTAAAAAGCACAAAATAAAGCATCCTCAGAGATTACATTTAAATCTTTTTTTCCAGGTAGTGTTTACTATGAATAATCTCATAATCCACAGAACACTGTATCCTTCTACTTAGGAAAGACATGATTTGGGGAAGATGCCTGCGTGCCATTTACTTTTGCTGACACATTCACTCCCGTGACAAGAAAGAACTCTGTCTTTTTACTTCAGAGGTTCAACAGACAATTTTGCTTAATACTAGGCTTAGCAGAAGGGCAAGCCTAGCTATTAGTCTTGCCTTGTGATTACATCCTCTCCCGCAGCCTCTCCAGTGTCCCCACAGACAGGCAAGTGGTGATGGGTGGGACAAGGGCACCAGCCCTGCCCAGCAGAGGGTACTGTCATGTACTCATGTCTCAACAGCATGTTAGTAGACCAAGAGACAAAATTAAGCTTGGGATGAGGATCCCTGGGCTTCAGGCCCAATGAATACAGGCTGCTCACTTCAGTGACCTTCCCAGGCAAAACTACCATGGGAAGGCAAGGCAGCAGCATCACGTTCCCAGCTTTTGCATGAAGCAGAGAATGTCCACAGGGCTGTCAAAAACATGCTCACAGCTCACAGGAAAGTACTCAGCCTGAACCCAGGGCAAACACTTCTGCAGCCACAACAGGGCAGAAATCAAAAGCAAACTCTACCAGATGATTAATCAAGTAGGAAATCAGGCAGAGCTTATCAGTGCTACATTTAAACCCTCACTTTCCAAGTTACCTCGTTTGAAATTGGCTCAGATAGGTGCAGCTAACCCAGCTGCAAACTTCTGATGTAATGAGAAAGCAGACAAGTGTTTACAGCAACAAATAACTTTGTATCAGCTATTTCTGCTCGCTGGGTAAAGGCTTCCTGATCATATCAAGGGCCTTGCAAGCATTGGTGAAACTCATATTACTACAGGACACAGAAATGTCTATAAAGGCAGAAAGCATCAGACTATGAAACAGGAGAGAACTGTTGCAAAAGAAATGTAAAAAATTCTACATTCTTCCCAATTGCAAAGCTCTTGGTGACAAAGGTATGAATGACTATGAGAAAATGCACTCTCCATCAAGAAAACTGGAAAATAAATATATTTTCTTACAAAACAAACAGGATATGGAGCAGCCTGTTGCACTACAGACCCCTAGCTTTGGAAAAGACATGAAAATTGACAGTGGAAGTTCAGAATCTGGCATTCCAGGGCTGCTTCAGCAGACTGAGATTATAGAGGTCACAAGAAAATCTGAACTACACAAGGGTTTTCAGTTTTAATTATCAGCCACAAAGAGACATATTCATACAATTAAATTTGCTGGGCATGAAGTTTTGTTGCATCATAATACTAGCTCGAGATATAAGATTAAGAGAAAAAAAATGCATGCTTACTTCAAAACTAAATTCTCTAAGATTATTTCTGTAGTAAACAAATAGATTATCTGTTTAGTTGGCAAAGAGTTACTTTGTTTTTTGTATCCCCCCAGTAAAGTGCTGAAACAGGACAAAACATTCCTCTGTGGACAAAGGTCTATAAATACACGTGATTATTACTTCTGTGTTATCTGCATTCATCTCTCCCCCACTTACAGCCCAAGCGACACCAAAAGGCAACACTTAACTTGCAGTTCAGACATTCTGGGGGGTCTTTAACTACTTGGAAAATGTTTCCAAAATTCTGCAGCATCTAGAGGGCTTTTTCACTTGCTCAGACCAACTACCCTTAAAGCTGACTGCATGATGGCAGCTTCACTTCAAGCCAACTGCCAAGCAACAGGAAAGTGCCTTGACCAAGAGCTTCCAGTAGCCCTTCTTCATTAAGCTGCATTACTAACCATGGTCAAAATGTTAACAAAAACTTAAGAATCATGCCCACACTTGAGAATTAGTTACTGTAGCCAGCAGAAAGCCTGAACTCTAACATGAGAAGTGCAGGTAGGAGTCTGTTATCCAAACAGGCTCGACCATAAAAACCCAAAACGCCAAATCTTGCAAACTAAAGATACTCCTGAATAACCACAAAGCCCTAAGTCACATGATGGAAAGACCATTCTATCAATGTAATACAGCCAAATATCAGGTATCAGCAGTCACAGCCCTACGCTTTTCAGGGTGTCAGATCTCAGAGAGAACAGGCAGGAGAACTTTGCAACAGAACCAGTTCTCAGCATTCCACTGCTGTCAGCTGCATGGTAACAGTGTTACCACCTTCCTCGCTAAATACTAGCATCAAAAAAATTAGTTAACATGCATGTTGACAGTAAAAAACAAACAAAAAACAAACAGAAAAAACCCTGAAACCAAAACCCAAGCTCTTAAATATTTTTTTCCTAATGAACGAAATTCCAAATAAGCTCTTGTGAAAATGATAATTTTAGTCCTTAAGTGATACACATACACACAATAAGCATGAATTTAAAGACTCAGAATAATCCTTACGGTAGGATCACAAATAAAATGTTTATTTCCTACGATCCCATGAAACTAGACCGCCTCCTATTTATTTGCTAAGAGATCACTATGGCAAGAAGGAAATGTTCATTCCTGGTTTATCTGAAGATTGCACACAATCATGCTACCACTGGTCACAAGTATAAAAATAACCCAACTGGGGAACAAGCTGAAAGTTTATTTGGAAAAAAGCATAGGTACATCCTATAATTAAACCATTGTTCCTCTTGAGTGCTTGAGAAGGGAATATCTGCTTAACAATGGCATCCTGTTTAGATGTCTCCTGACATTAAATGACGCAGTAGGATCCAACTAAGGGTAACTGTACAGTTCCCCCCTCCCCTCTCCTGATATGGTCTGATGCTGACACTTCACTGCTATTCATCAATACTATACTGAATTGCCTCAATGTATCACACCAGCAGTTTCCAGAAAAATAACTTAAGCACCTAACAGACAAGGCATACATTAAAAAATTTTCTCCCTGCAGACGTCACTACGTGGCATGAAAACAGTGCAGTAGTATGTGGAGCTTCTGAGGTAACTAGTTATTCATATACCATGCCATGCAAATGAGTTGTTTGGATAAAGAAAGAGCAGGCCTCCGTTTCTCTTGTTTGAAAACAAAAACAGCCCTATTTTTTTTTCAGATTACATTACAGCAGCATAGAACTGCCTGTTTTCTAAGATGGACTATGATGGCAATAGGAATTTGTTTTGAAAAGTCTTAAAGCTACAAGAGTTCATATAAGATAATGTTTGGAGAAAAAAAAATAGATCACTAATGCTCACTGCTTAAGGGCATAAAACCATTTGTAATTTATGAACATTTAGAAGTTAGATTCCCCAAAGTAGTTAACTTCCTACTTCACATCTTCAAAGAGAAAATGAATAGTTTAATAAAGCAATTAAATAGGAGAGCTCTGTTATACATCGGGCACGTTAAAGTACAGGCCATACAGATATTCCTTTCTTATTTTCAAGCTTCTTTAGTCAGTAGGATGTTGAGATGTAATTCACAAAATTCAGAAATACTCTAAGTGAGGATACACCAAAGAGGTATGAATTTAAGGACCAGGCATCAATCTGAATCTGAGTATTAAGCAACTGCAGAATATGTGGTTTACTTAAAAAAAAAAAAAAGTCTTTCCAGCCCAAAATTAGAGACTTTTGCACTTCATAAGTTCATGCAAAGTAAAGTTTGCTTTCTCTGACAATGTACATCAGATTTTGCAGTTCTCAACGCTGTGGATACAAACAGGAGCTGGCTATCCCACTGAGCATGCAGTGAAGTCATTTTGCCAAATTTGCACCGCAACAATCCAAGGTGAACAGTAATGTCAAACACACATTTACCTCTTTGTGATTTCTGAGAAACTGAGTCCCAGTTTGTTAGCTGATCAAGTAAGCAGCGAGCACGCTACTGACATACACCTCTTGCCATTTCCTGTACTGACATATACATAATAAACATATTGTCTCTTTCCACTTTTTGTCTTTCTACAGAAATTTTTTTTTCTTATTGTTTTACTGCATGACTGAAAAATATGAAGCATAAAAATATTTCTTTCAAATTTCACTGCTGATGTAAAATAAAAATTTCAGATCAGAAAAACAGACTAAGAAAACTCTTCAACATACACAATTCAACATGAGCAGTTGGCAAAAATGCCAGCCAGGTTTTCTGCTGCAAGCCCTGCTCTCCCCAGCAGCAACAGGAGGCACATCTGATCAATCACCAGTTTCAAGTATTTCGAGCGTTACGCTTTCCATAAATTTGGTCTTATTTGTGGATTACTTTGGCCAGTGTCAGCTTCATGGGTTTAAGGGTGGGTTTCTTTTCCTGTGGCTATTGCCAGCAGGCGTCCAGTCTGCTAATTTGGGAAGTCATACAGCACTAAAGCAGACCTGGTGTTCCTGACAAAGCTCTCTGCTCCATGTCCTTCACACCAGCTTTATCCCTGCATTAGGGTTGATTTCTTCACTGCGTCATTTCTTACTTTCAGTCTTTTTTTTTTTTTTTTTTTTTTTTTTTTTTTTTTTTTTTTTTTTTTTTTTGTTATCCTTTCTAGAGTGCAGGGTCGACCAACCAGACAGGAGAAAGGTTAACAGTCCCCATGGCACAGATCTTGTCACAAGCCCAGCCTGGTGGCCCCACTACTTGACCAACTGGTTTCTGATCATCTGCCAGTGTCACTCCTCCTAAACACCATGCCATCCTTCGATAACCATCTCCTGAGGCTGGATGCCACTGGCAGGCTCTGCTGGCTGGAATTTAAGCCTCTACCAACTTGAGGGAACTCCCTCTAAGTTTGCAGAGAGTGTCCTCCCCAGGGGAGAGCACTTTGTGTCCTTCAGCTTTCAGAATACACTGAAGGGCTGGGTCCAGCACTGAAGACAAACAGACATTTGGAAAAGGTCAAACAAGGACAGAGAAACAACTTTAGTAGCACAAACACACATTCCAGTAGCAGCTTTTTTTATTGGGGGGGGGGAGAAAAAAAGGAAAAAAGGGAAGATTTGCAAAAAAGACACACTAACTATGATGCCTATGCACTCAGTATATTTTTCCATGGGAGGCTGGGGTTTTTCACACGTATTCCATGAGCACGAGGGTAAAAATAACATTACCACAATGACGTATCTATAGTAGGAGGAATGACTTATGGGTGCCGACCGAAAGTCAAGGTTTCCTCTTTGCCCCCAATTTGAAAACGTCACCAGCCAATCAGCCGCCTGCCAGAAGAATCAGCAATACCATCTCTTCCCCAAAAACAGAGCACAGGGACTGCTCAGAGAGCAGCACAAGCCTTTAGAAAATAGGGCAGATGGCATTACAACTCCAAGCAAAGTAACTCCTTGTATCATTAGCTATTGAACCGCAGCTTGATGCGGGGATCAGTGTAAAGCTTATTAGTCTTTAGACAGTTGGCAGCAACAGCCACTGCAGCAACCATTCGGCAGCAGAAGGAACTCGTTCAGTTTAGTTGTTTTTCAGGTCATGTTAAGTCAAAAATGTTTCTATACACACTCCAGTCCACAGTTTAACCTTTCACAGCCTCTCCACGTGCAATTATGCTTACAAACAGCTTCATCTCGCATAGTGCTCCAACAAAGAGGGCTCCGGGAGCCCGGCGCAGGTATCTAAAAAATTCCTGCCTGGTGCCATTGTGTAAGGATTTCACCCTACTTTGGAGAGCAAGGACTTGCCAAGAATACCACTGACCTCAGCCCCAACATTATGAAACAGCGCTGCCAGCTCCAGCCAGCTATGTAAAAGTAGGGATTGAATTCAAATCCAGAGCCACCGCGTACCGCGGGGTAACAACAGAACAGAATAATTTGGGTTTTTGTTTTGTTTTGTTTAAGCGCATTCTTCTTGTTACCGGAAGCAACCTTCAAAATAAACTCAGCTGGCGTTCCTCGCTCTCCCTCCCCTCCACCCCCAAAATTAGGGAGTGCGAGGAAAGTTGTTCACATTAGTGCATTTCTTCCTTTCCTGTCGCCCGGGAATTCAGCGCTGGGGAGGGGGGGGTGGGAAGGTGGCGGCGGTGGGGGGTGTGAAGCCCGCGCCTGAGCCGCTCCGATCCCCCAGGAGCGGGGCCGTGGGGCTGCCGGGCTCTCCCTCCCCTCCTCCTCCTCTCCGGGGGGGCTGCGCGGGGCGGGCGCGCCGGCGGAGAGCAGCGGGGTGGTGTGAGGGTGCCGCGGGGTCCGGGGGAAGGGTTTGCCTACCTGGGGGCTCCTCTCCGCCGGGTTCTTCATCACCGCCTGGCGGAAGCTGTTATCCACGTAGGACGCCATCGCGCCTCTCCTGCCTCCCGCCGCCTGCCCCGGCTCCACCACCGGCCAGGGAGGGAATGGGGGAGGGCCGGCCGCGGCCTGGCGCTGCGGGCTGCGCGGCCGCAGCCTCCGCTGGGCGAGGAGCTGGGAGGCGGCGCGGCGCGGAGACACCGCGGGCTCAACAGCGCCGCCGCCCGGAGGAGGAGGCGGCGGCCGAGCCCCGCCAGTAGCGTCGGCGACAAGGGCTCGGCGATCCCACCCGAACCGGCTCTACGCCTCCCGCCGGCCCGCTCCGCCGCATCCCCCCGGGGAACGTCGTTGTTGCTTCTCTTCTTCCTCCTCTTCTCCTTCTTCTTCTCCTCCTCCCTCTTCTCTTCTTCTTCTTCTTCCTCCTCCTCCTCTTCCCATCCGGGATGATGAGGGGCTCGGCGCCGGCCTCGGCGACGGGGAAGTTGCTGGCTCGGGGAGGCGGAGCGGAGGGGGGGCGGGTCGGGGCGGGACGGGGAAGGGGGGGCGGATCGCTGGGGTGTCCCGCCAGCCGCTGCCCCCCAGAGACCCGCTCCACACCCCGCAGTGTTTCCTTAGGATCATCCCCCCTCACCCACCCTAGGAAGCCATCCCTGTTGTTCTTATCCCCCAAAAAAGATCGCCCGGCTGTCGTCCCGAAGGACGCGCATCACCACAGCTTCGGTGATGCATCTTACGGACACCGATGATAAGCAAGCTGGACATTGAAAAATTAAAAAGAAAGAAAAAAAACCCCACCAAACTTAATCTGCTGGTTCTAGGGACTCCCCGCTTTGGGGAGGCCACCTGTTGTCACTCTTCTCCAAAGTAATCCGTGTCAGCCGGCTGTCCCCTGTCATTGCTACATGGGGTAAAATCGAGAAAGGGAAGAGTGTGAAATCTTCAATTTAACACTTTCCGGGGTGGGGGTATCCAGCGGCTTCTTCTCATGTGAACTCGAAGTTTCTAAAGAATAAAAGTCTTGCAACATGGCTGATTTTCTTTGTTTACCAAGACGCAGAGAAAATCTCAACAGCAGCTTGACAAATATAAATCATGCAAGTATTATTAATGTGCCATTAACGGCAGTGTAATGCTATTAATGTATTTGCTTTCACAAGCGATGTGTACCCTTTGCTGATATGGATCATGCAATGTAAATAATGTCAACATTAAGAAAACTGTTTGATTTCCATTCACTAGCAGGGGTTTACACATTTTAATCCCAAGTAAAGTAGTGTAATTTTTATTTTTTACTGGCAAAAATTTACAGGGATAAACACGCTTTGTTTTCCTCACAAAACATACACTGCTGGTCTCAGGAGACAAAATCTTATGCTTCTAGATACACATGGCTCTCAAACAGGCTGTGTCTTTAGACAGTAATCTCCTCAACCCACTGAATTTCTACATATGCCTGATTAACAAAGATAACTCTTTGGTCTAATCTGTCTCGTATGTGTCAGCAAAATATTTTTGCACCTAGTACAGGTAATACTGGGCAGACCATGGGAAAAGACCAAAGAGGGCTCCATATCCTGACTGCATCTTGCTTGTCAGTGCTTATTAGTAGTCCTTAAGGATGATTATTTATTATATTTGTTAATGAACAGATTGAAAGTGCTATGTCCTTTCCCCTAAAATAATAATAAAAAAAAAAAAAAAAAAAAAAAAAAAAAAAGACAAAGTTTCAAATATGCCTCACATTCCTCATTCAGAACATATAATTTTTTCAAAAAAATCAAGCCTGCAGCTATAGGAAAGTGCCAGCTTTTCTGAAGCTCAATTTACCAACTCGGAGTGCTGAGATTCCCTTTTTTTGTGGGGAATTTGTATAGGGCAAGTGCTGCAGGAATGCAAGGAATGCTCTCCTGGGCTCCGCTCCTCAATCACTGCAGGGCACCCATTCGCTCCTGCTACAGAGTAACTTGCCTGACATCTTCATATCTCTCCATCAAAACAGAGCTACCCACTCTGTTTTAATATGCAATTATCTTTCGTTTCAGACCTATTAGCTCTAACAGCATTAAGTAAAGGGTTTCACTCCGACTAATTTTTTGTTGTGTTATCTGGTGACACAATACCTATGATTCACAGCAATATTTGACTTGAAGTAGTTGGGATTTCTGGGGACTCTTTTTATATGTAATAAATCTTGATGTTTATAGACATCAAGACATACATGGTCTGTCACACATTACATGAACTGTTCGAGATAGGAATGAATGAAAGCTACAGAATTAGGTACAAATGCATTCAACACTTTCTTGTGTGTAAGGATGTGTTGCATTGACACCTTTTTAGTGACTGTAAGCAATGTATTTGCCTAATGCAAACACTTCTGATTGTTTATATTCTCCACTGGGGATACAAGTCTGTCCTTTATGCTGTTTTGTATGGGTTTTTTTTTTTTTTCTATCTGGAATTAGAATAATTCTTACACTTGAACAGGAAAAAAAACAGCAAATACATAATCATCAAGATACAGAGTAAGAACAACAGTTATTACAGAACACAAAACTCATATTTTTCATGCAAATATTCAACAAAATATAGTTTATAGCATCAAACATTTTTGCAGCTTTCACATTCTCTTAGTCTCACTATCTGTCTTTGTTTCTAACTTCAACAGTAAATCAGTATCCTTTAAAATACACACACATACCATGACCTGCCATTCATTTTGCATTTGCTTTTTGGTTATTCCTCATTCTTCAGTATCCAGCCTGATTTACAGGGGATTTTTATTTTTTCTTTTTAGGGTTTTTTTTTTGCACTGGTCATGTTATTACATCACATAGGTTTCCTACCCCATATTACACTAGGAAACCAAGAGTTAACCATGTACATTACATTCAGTACATACAGAATTGATATTTCAGCAATATAAAAAGGCTGCAAGTTAAAATATTACAGTTCAGCATAATATCCTCTCAAATAGCTATAACTAAGCACTATGCTAAAGTATTCTCGAAAAACATTTTGCCTTAGAAACACAGAATTTCTGCCTTCCTTAATATCTCTGTTTCTTTTAAGGTATAAATGGAAATGGTCGGGTCAGTTACTGAAATGCCAGGGAAACAAATTCAACATTCCTATTGGCTCTTTGTTAATTTGCTAACATTAATTTTTAAAAAGATATTCTCACTTTCAAAGGCTTGCACTTGACTTAGCCACACAGATTTTAATTCATTACACCAGTTATCAGTCACCCACAGTTAAATGCTTAGTTTAGTCAGAAGAGGCCATTACGCCCTGGTAGGGAAACAGATCATTGCCTCTTTGGGGAGTTTAGTAAATTATATACAGCTGGAATGGATATAACCCCATGGATGTCCTTTTATCCCCTTTCTTTGGATAAACACTCATTTTCATCTGTCTTCTGGAGAGTGTGTGGCAGCTGAAGCAGATTCACAAGGCACTCAGTACTCAGAACTGCCCATCTCCTCCTCAGCTCTCTCCTGGCACCTTCTCAGAAACCATGGAAAGTTATTTTCATAAAGGTTCATGCAGGTGGACAGAAAAGGGGAATGGAGGTACCATCCTGGCAAACCATTTCATAAGTGACCTTGAGAATAGCAGCAATCCCCACTGGGCTGAGCAGAAGCCAATTATATTGGATTTTAAGTCACAGATGAATGATTTCAGGTACAAGGAAGGCCACTACCAAGTGGAAATTTTCTTAGACTCTGTGCTCTAGAAAGGCAATATTTTTCCAAGAATACTGTCCTCACCTTTTGGGATTTATATATGGATGGTATTATTACCACTTGGAACTCCAGTTTTTATCACCTTTTACAATATGATGAAGGGCATGTGGGTTGGTCTGTTTGTTTGAGGGTTTTTTTAATTAAGGTTTTTTACACAACATCCTCTAGTTTTATGGCTGTCAACTCACAATCACTAGTCCATAGGCACAGTATATAGCCACCACCCTGTATACCTGAAAGAAGGGTTCATCAGTGAGTTAACAAAGTCCATGCTAAAATAATTCTTGAATGTTCACTATTAGTTTATGGTTCTTTTGTACTTGTAAAGCAGTACAAAATTCACAAGGCTATAAAAAAGAGCCTGGCCTCTGGCCATACAGAAGATTTTGTCTTTTTCTTAAAAGGAAAAAACTAATTCTTGACTACTATAATGGATTTCACATATTAATTCGGAATTTGCTACTATTCGCAGAGCTACTTTTGGGAATATTTATCATTCAGCTTCTGCTGTAGCTGCAAATGTATGCAAACCAGCTTTAACTAGGTAGTTTAACACCAGCAGCTGCAGCTCAGGGAGCAGCCTGAACTGATTTCCATGGTGGCTGGAGAGGAATTCCCAGCCAGCACATCATTTCCTGCAGCTGCACTGATAAAGGTGCCCAGATAAAAGGAAAGGTGGCTGAATTCCCTATTGCAGCACCTCCTGGGAGGCATGGCCCCCCTGCTACAGACTGTCTCAACACTGAACAAATTCACAGGAACTCTTTCTTGATGGCCAAGCCTGTATTTCTGAAATAAGCTCAGGTGCATCTACAGAAGAGTCATTTGTGCTTGTGCCCATGATACAAGGGTTCCCCTTATCTCTCAGGGTGGAAGTGGTGGGAGACAATAGTGAGTCTCCTATTCTGGGACCTCAACTGGGGAAGTGGCATTCAGGACTTTGCTTCAATACCATACGTCCTCCAGGTTCTCCTCCTGCAAAGAGAGGCACAAGAGCATTGACTCTGCTTCTTAGGTAAAGCATCTGAGCCATAATTAAAGCACAGCAAGGTCCTGTTAATAGTAACACTAAGAGCATTTTGAGGTTCTTTTTAATGGAAAATTAAACAGAGCATTTTTTGTCACCTTGGGGATGTGTAGTGAAACCAGTTGTTTCAGTGGGATGGCACAAAGCACCCAGCAGCTGGTGGGATACTGGTGCCTCCAGAGAAGGCTGCCAGCAAGGAGAGGTGACCTCCTGTGGCTCCTGAATTGCACCCACCACACTGTGGCAAAGATCTCAGACAGAATAAACTCCTGGTCCTTTCAGGTAGATGACACTTTCTGAATTATATACAGGTTAAAAATACAGGCAGGATGTACAGAGAGGTGCTTTCAGCTGTTTAAATTATAACATGGTTTTGTGAACTATGTATCCAGTGTCACATACAGTTTTAATATATTTCAGTAAGCAGCATCCCAAATACAGAAAAAATATTTCATTTTTATTATCTGCCTTTGAAATATTAATTATTGACCAAATTAAAGCTCAAATGTGAATTTTGGTGGTTTGGTTTTAAGTTAATCTGTTTCCTAGAAGAGAAAACAAACATACTCTTTCTAAAATAACTGTAATTAAGTCATTTCAAATAATCTTTTGAAGTTTCTACAACCCAAACATTATTTGATTGTGGTGAAGAGGGAAATTGTCTGGAAGTCAATCTGATAGGATTTCTATTTATTCAAAGCTAGCCAAGTCTCTAAAAGAATTTAACTCATGCTTATTAATGGTAGATATCCAGGTGATTATTAATAACCAACAACACTGCTTTTACTAAAACACTATAAGATTATAAAGTTGTCTAATAGATCATGCATAATGATAAATAAAATATGTAGAGCTCTACAGGGAAAATGAAATGCACTGGAGGTAGGAATCTTATTCCTGCACAAGGATGTTAAATATTTATAAGAGCAAAATTTGATGTTAACATTGTTATTAAGACCCTTCACTCCAAATGTGCTATTTTCAGTATTAGGATTCCCTACTGATTGCCTGGTTTTCACTGCCTACCATCAGAAGCCTTTATAAAAAAACCCTCAGCTTTATCACATATGATTGAAGTGTTTGGCTTCAGACTATACGAGCTGTTTCATAAAATATGAATATATTTATAACTTCTGGCATTACCACAGGGCATTATTCTACAAATTAAGTTTACAGTTGGTAGCATTTTTCCATAATGGATTATTGATTAATTATTCCAGATATTGCCTGTCCTCGCTCAGCCACCAAGCACTGCTTACTGCACTGCTAAGTCAGTTCATGCTGGAATTATCCCTTGGACTGAGTCCCTGAATGCTGCATTCCCAGCAGCTTTCACCTCTTTACTCTTGTCACCATCTTCCACAGGGATCATCTGCACTCTCCCCTGCTCCCTTCAACACACTGTGCTGTGTCACAAATAGGCTCCAACATGATACTACCAGTGCTCATTAGAAGAGCATTTGCATTTACATTGCTTCCTAACAACCTTTATGAATTATTCCCTGTGTTTGAAATTAATAGTTGTTGTGTATGTTGTCTGTGCAGTTCAGTTTTCTTCATCCTCCAGTCACTGTGTAGCTCTGCTCAAAGCATATGGGGATGTGTGGGTGTCAACTTGAGTGAAACCCAGCAAAGCACATTCACACCTATATCATAATGTGACAAGTACTAGGTACCGATTTAAACAGACAGAATTAACTCTAAATAAAGTTCAGTAAACACTAGAAAAGTTAATATTTTTGTTACTTACAAATCAGTGACACCACACTCCATCAATTTAAGTTGCATTTGTTTTTTCCAGGAAGAAGCCATTTAGTACCTGGAATAAAATGGCATTAAAATTTGGTTTTACCTCATCCCAAGGAAGCTTATTACAGATAGATCCACACTGAGGAAAACTCCCAAGGTGATCTAAGCTTGCCATGGAATTGTCCCAGTAGTTCCTGCCAGTATGCCTGACTGTGTCTGCAGAGCTTCTCACTTCACCCATAGTGCAAGAATATCCTTATTAGACAGATCATAGAAAAATAAATAGTTTGTGGTCAAAATGTTGTTATGACCAAATGCTTTTTTTTTTCCCCCACAGGATCTACCATCACCAGTAATGACAGCAGTGAAAATTTATACTTTCTGTTTCTTTCTGTGTAGGGAAATTAATAAAAAGGGATCTCTATTTTCAGTGGATCTCCAGCTGCTTCTGTGCAAATGCATAATGAGAAATGCAAGCACTGAATTCAGCTGGAGCAAAAAATCCTTGACTAATACCAAAACATGAAGGAACAGACAAAAAACCAGCACTGCACAGGTAGGCAATCACTAACTATGGGTAAAATTAACACAGTGTCTTCCTTGTGTTACTTGGATGGTATTTAAGACAGACAGCAACAATCACTTTCCTTCATTTTTTTCTTTCTTTTTTAATTAATTCTGCTATTTTTTTCATTTATGAAGCAGATACTCATATTACCCTCTAAATATTCAGCTAGCTGTGATAAACAGTCTTCCCACTCCTGTAACAACAGATTTGTGCTGAGAACATCCACTTTTCTCTTGTACTGCTTCTGGAAAAACATGGGACCTTGCTGCCTGGATCACTTTTGATTTCCAGAACAAAAAAAATAAGATAAAGAACTAAAAAAATAAGATAAAGATGAAAACACTGGGTCTCTGTTGCTGTGCTTAGCTGAGCAACTAGCATGGGGAAGTTGCCAATGAAGATCTGCAGCCAACCAAGTATATCTTGTAAAAGTGTTTCCTAGGCCAGGAAGAGAAACTGAAATGTGGGAAGCAATTGCAGAGAAAGAGGTAGTTGAGATCAGCATTTTGTAGGAAATCAAGTGACTGTTTAGAGGATGCACATTTCTGAAAAACACACGGACTCTTAAAGATTTTTTCAAAGGCAAACTCTTTCCTAGGAATTTTCCCCCTTTTTTTTTGTGCTTTTAACAACTGAAGGGACAGCTGATATATGCCGGCATCAGGCTAGCATGAAAAGAGTGCTGTCTGCTGCCACAGTAAATCACACTCCTCTTATCCATATTTAAATTCTGCTTCTCTTCCTTCAGGTCGAGCTAGCTGGAATGCAGACAGCTCAGTGTATTTAGTCCTTGGGATAAGGAAGTCTTGAAATACTTGAGAATACTTTGAGGGAGGAAGTATCCTCCCTCAAATAAGCTGGAGGGTGGGACTGGCTCCGCACACTCCTGTTCGTGAGCAATGACTGTTCACGTGAGGAAGCAAATTCTTCTGCAGGAGAGCAGGTGAGAGCAGATAATTTTTTCTACTTCAGTAAGTCTTTACATGACAGCCCAGGTCCTTATCTGATTAAAATCCATGTGTTTCAATGAGTTCAGGAAAATCCTGCAAGTTTAAAGCAGCCAAGGAGCTTCTCCTCAGTTCTGATCCCCATCAGGGTTGCCTGAAGTTCTCACAGAGTTGTGGCAGATGACAGGTATGGCTCTCTTGGACTCTAGCTAGAAAAACCCACTATGCACTGTTTTAAACCCCTGGAAAGAGAGACCTTCCTAACTTAGGCTCAGCTGCATCCCAGGGAAGGGGTGCATGACAAACAACAAAACAATCTTGCCTCTGTTCACCCAGTGGTGGCATCTGTGTCATGTTAGCAATGCACGAAATTTTTAAATGGCTCTTCTCTCAGGTGGAAATGAGCTGTATAACCTCATTCCATTGATGTGAACAGCTAACAACTTTGCCTCCAGCCTTTGCATTACTATTGCATTCAGGTATGAAGTTAGATTCTTCTTGCTGTGAAGGAGAGGAGGTGAAGTACAAGAAAAAATTTAATCTTTAATTAATTTGGTCTTGGTCCCTTGTGTTCCAAAAATCATACCAATGTTCCAGAAGTTAAGTATTTGCATGGGTATCTTATTATATTCAAATAGATTTTTCAGGTTTTATTTGCAATACTTATAATTGTTAACTCAGGCTCAGCACTAATATACTTTTAGGATGGGTCTCTCTCACCATACATGTAAATCTCTGAGCCAGATAATTAGTTGGTACTCCTGGGCAATATAAACACAATTAATTAAAAACACACATTAGAACAACCTCAGAATACAAAGAAGGGCCTTTCAAGCAAAAATATAACATTATTTTTAAAACCAGTAATAATGGTATGGAGATTTCTTTGATTTGAACTTGGAAACCAGCACTGAAGTTAGGGGAATTATTCTCCTATTGTGGTTAGAGCTTAAAAGATCAGTGCATGTGGGAATCAAGTTGCACTTCACTTTGTGGGAGCTCCAAACCCAACATTTCCAAGAGTCTTATGTGAAATAGGAAAGGGTTTTGCAGGTAGATGAAGATGTGATGGCATTTGAAAAAAAAATGACCCACAGGTGGCCTGAACCTAGTGCAGTGCTTGCAAACATTTGTTTTTGTAAGTTTTAAGAAGTAAAATTACAATATCCAAAGCATTACATAGCACTGAGATCTTAAACACCTCATGGTTTTGCAATGAACATACATATGTTTTGTCATCAAAACCATACAGGTATATCATAACTCTGGTAGAGCATCTCTTTGCCCCAAAGGTCTGATATTAAATTGTACAGTATCAGCCTTTACCAGGCATTTGTAAGATTTTTGAAGTCAACTAAAAATGCTTAATTGGTGGGGATGTACTTACATGGTACAAAGTGAAATAGGGTAGCTGACATTAAAGGCAGCAGATGTGAAATCCATAAAAATGTGACAACTGTAATTCCTTCCAAAATAAATTTCTTTAAATTATCTGCCCATCAGTTCTCTTAATTCATCTGAAACACTGTACGGTGGTCAAAAAAACAGGAAAGAAATTACATTTCCCTTTTCTTCAGGGTAATTTCTTGGGCCAGATACCTTACCCAAAGCAGCAAGAAGGAGATAAGATCTGAATGCAGAACTGTTTTGGAAAACAAGTAGAAAATCCTTTTGGAGTTAAAAAAGCATGACTAGCTTATTCCCTTCAACTCCTTTGCCCCACTATATGCAGCATGAGAAGACAGTCCTCTCAGTGGCACAAGAGTTCAGTAACTGATTCTCAGCATCTTTCCTGAGATGCTGCAGAGTCCTTTCTTCCATTGGACATAACTATGCAATTATTAACTCAGTGGGGAAAAAAAAATCTTTAAGAAAACAGACCTTAAAAACACTAGGAAAGATGGAGCAGAATTAAAATAAACACTTGCTTTATACTATCTAACTTTATCCTCCTCGTGGCTTGGACTAGACAGGCTATTCTCAGCCTGTTTACCCAGAAAGCATAAAGTAGGTGTGTGTCTAAAAAGCAAATCATTGTGCTCATAGTCTGCTACCAGCCCCTTCTCATTTATTTAGGACAAATGGCTCACCATATCACAGCCTTAGTAACTGTTCCTCTGGGGCTAAGGTGGCTATTGCTTTCCTAGGTAATTTCCTTCTGCTGCCTGTGCAGGCTCTGAGGCTATAAAGACCTTAATGCTGATTCTTAAAAACCCTTCAGGGGCTTATGCACCACGTTTAAAAACCTCACAGAGTGATCTTGGCCCTAGCCAGATTATCTATGCTGGTCAAAAATTGAGATGTTTTTTTGCCTCACTGTGCAAGTAGCCATGCCAGTAAAAGCTCAGTGAGAATACATTTTTATAAAGATGCCTTTCACAGCTACAGCTTACCTCATCCCCCACACTAAAATAAGATACGGTATTACAAGAACTTTTGGGAGAAAGAGGTTCATACTGTGACTACATAATGCTGTTCATGTAGTTGTTTTAATTATGATAATGCAGTTAAAGCAGAAAAAAAATTCCTTCAGTGCTTTTTCAACTGAGAAGACAGGCATTTTTCATCACTTCTCCTAAAATCATTTGCCTCTGTTTTGAAGTTTGATGTTAATGCTCCAAATCTTCTATCAAACTTGGGTCTCTTTGATGATCCCCTTAGGCTCCAGTTCTGCTTTATTAATTGAAGCTTACTGCAGCACAAAACTTCCTCATGCATTTTAGAAATCCTGAAGATTTATCTAGTAGTATTACAACAAGATACTTTTTAATTTTTTATGCCACTAGTAATGTTGTTGCATGGAAAAACACGCTGCCATGGTGAAATCCTGTAATTTTTTGAAGCAGGAAAACATCACAGAAGAGCATTAAGAAAATATAAAGGGTTGCTTCCTTTGTACTACTTGCTGTGTGACACATATTTGAAGGAGTCACTAACATGTGTCCCCCCTTGTTATAAAGCACATAACAAAACATGTGCATCTACCTCTCAGGGGCATTCTGAGGGCTGGTGCTTGTAAAGCCCTTTGGAGGATGAGAAGCATTATATGAGTACTGAACACTAATCTTGGGCATGTGGTCAAGCCGCTCACATTCGAAGTAAAAACCTTTCTAATAACATCCATCTGCATCTTGAATACAAGAAAGAAATTGTAAGACAGCCTGTCAATGATCAAGGCTTTTTCATGCAGCTCACCCTACTGTTTGGCAGCTGGCCAGCTCGGGGAGCCTACGGAGGAAAATGGTTCTGAAGGGGAAAAAAAATGTGCATGTTAAGCAGAGGACAGCCTTTGTGAAGGGTGAGAAAAAGCAAGACAAATAATAGCCTCTGCTGCCAAAGTGCTCCTCTGTACATGGAGGAATGAAGTGAGACAAAAGGGAAGGAAGAAACTGCAGTAAGCAGGAGCTTCCTCACTGAAGATAACTCTAGCCTGGATGCACTGTAAAGATGAAATAAAACACAGTTCTGCTTTCAGGACCAGGCCTGCTTTACATTAAGGATGCTTCTCTGTGGAGAGGCTGGGAGAAGCCAAGGAAGAATTTATTTAGAAATCTGGCACCTAAGCCAATCAAGATGACATGCCAGCCTTCAAAACTGTATTAACAATGCCACAAAGTCCTTCAAAAAATTTTGTGGGGCAATGCAGCACAATCAGAGCATGCTGAGGAGGTCTGAGTGGCTCTTCTTCTGATGGGGTGATGCTGAGCTTTTTATTCAACGGGACTTATCTGCCTGTCAAAAGTACCTAAACTGGTGCTGCTGACATGTAGGGCACTTGCTCCCTGAGTCCTCCCCTACTATTACAAGCCCCTTTGCAGAATCATCAGCTAATTCTTTTGCCTGATATATATATACACACACGTATATATATCTCCAATGTCAGAACTAGCCCCCTTACTTCCTCTCACCAGTCATCTACAGATTCATTTCACTCAAGCTGTGCTCCAGCTGTACATTGCTGTAATGCTGCAGAAAGCATATGGAGTTTCAGCCAATAGTCCTCCTTCACTTCCTACAGCCTTCCAGTCTCTCTCTCTCCCTACAGTGCCTCATGCACTACCTCTGATGCAGCAAGGTTTAATTAAAGTAAAATAGACAGAAATTGAACTAAGAAGAAGAAAATCTCCATCTATCATCATATATTTAAATAATTTCATCTGGAAAGCTTTCCAGTCATTTATTAAAATGTTTATCTGCATGATGTTTTTCCTCTAGTAAGTCATAATTTACATTTAAATAGTACCTTTTGTCCTGGTAACTCTTCTTTACCAAAAAGCTGATTCCAATCATGACTTACATATAGCCTTTCATCCAAATTCCTGCCATGTAGAAAGATCTCAAAATTAAATATTTAAATGGCTTTTAATTCATGTTATCTTACTGCAGATCGGTTTAGCACATCTCATCAATTGCTAACATGATCAATAATTAATGTGGCTGCAGGTCATCTACATCAGGGTTCTGTTAGTCTTCTTAATGTCTTCCTGCTCTGTGAGCCCAGGGAGAACAGGCCAGCTCTGGCAGGGCTCACCAGAGCAGAACTCAATTTAAATTAAAAAAAAAAAAAAAAAAAATTGAAAAGAAAAAAGAAAAATAAAAGGGAAAAAAGAAAGAAAAAAAAATAAACAAAACCCAAATCAAAATAACAAAAAACCAAACAAACTACACCAAAGCAGAAGACCTGGAATATGCTCTCAGGAGCTTTAAAGATCCAACAAATGAGCCCCGTTGAATTTCCCTGAATATCATGTTACTAATCCCAGCATTTGATTTCCTAAGCTCCCCCTTTTTGCAGCAGGGACTGCAGAGGAGCATGTGTCCACATCTCAGCTGTTCCAGTCCAGACCCTAGAATCTTAACCCAAAATCTTTGCAGCTGAAACAGAGATGCCAGGCCAAGGGCTGATGCATAAACTATTCACACTATTCACCTAGGTGGGGATATAGATCACCCAGTCAGTCACCACAGGGCTGGCAACCTGCAGCAGAGAGACTGGCAGCTGGGAACAGTGGCACTAGGGGTCTGTGCAAGCCAAAGGGAGTTTAGTACCAGCATTCAATTCACTCTTATTTTGGATGCATTTTGTAGTGTTTCTGCCCTAACTTGAGCTTGGCAGAAGTGAGACAAATATAGACAATGTCAATACATATTCCTTTAAAACAATAACTTGCCTGAGGATGTCCAGGGTTTCTTTTAACCAAATTCAACCCAGCCATAAGTACTGACATCCTCATTCTCACAGCAAATTAAAAACAAAACAAAACCATACGATGCAGTGACAGGCAAAGCACAGTTCTCAGTTTCAAAGCTGGGGAAGCATGGAAATCACACATTAAGGTTGAAGTCTATTGTATGCCTTACCATCTTTACACCACCAACGGTGGCATTGATAGATACCAAATAAATGCCATCATTAATATCTGCTACCAGTAAATCACACTAAGTAAAATATAAGGTTTTTTTTTCTCCCCAGTCTTTCAGCAAAATCCTTGGCAGCAAGTTCTGACATTCTTCATAGATTGCTGCACTCAGATATCACAGTTGCTGATATAGAAACTCTCATTTAAAATAAAACAAACTACCAAATCTAAGTAGGTAGAAAAAGCAGAACATGTGCTGCAGCTACAGTGTTGCCTTCTGCCTCCCTCCATCTCAGAAAGACCCCTTCAGCAAAACAGCTTCTTTGTAAGGCCTGAGGAAAGAAATCCTCACGTCCATCATGCAGCTGCATCAAAACTAGATATGCTTTTGCAAAGCTTTTTAATTACATTACTGTTTTTGTTGTTGCTGAGAATTTTGAAGTCATAGGATTTAATCTATAGTCCAAAATCATACTTAATCCATAGTTCAATGACACAACAGTCACATTTTCCCTTCCTTTATCTTTCTGTGACTTATTAGGCTTTTTCTGTACAAAATATAATCATCCCAATTAGAAGGGTGGTCTTTTATTTTCATAATCAGACATGTACCATCAGTGGTGGAAGAATTTTTCAGAGCATAAAGACAGAGAATCAAAACAAAAGTTATACCCCTTTATATGAGAATCAACACCAACATAAGCACATCTGACAGGTGTAGCATCACTTGTGTAACACCTCATCAGCTACACTGGTACTTTAGAACACTACACATTTCCATGAAGACAAGGACTTGAGGATGAAGCCAGCCTCTGAACCTGTGTTCTGCTTCCCAGGAGCAGGGTAATTTGGCAACACCTTTGCAGGTGACCATTGTGGATGAGTGTTGGGGATGACAGCAGGAGGCAAAGGCTTGGGTGTGCTCCTGCCCTGTCACGACAGAGCACAGAACAATGTGGCTGAAAGGCATGGAGAGGAGGCTATTGAGAAAGCAAAGGGAGGAGAAGTGAGAAATGGGAGAGACCAGACTGGGAAGAGGAGGTGAGACCAAGGTAAGTCACACTGGGAGGAGCAGCTGAAGGGTCAGGAGGAGGAGCCCGAAACAAAATGCTGTTGAACAAGAAATCCTTGGTGATTCAGAGAGAGTGTCCACAAGCCCTGTTCTTACTCAGAAGATCAGAATTTGACAGCAAGCTTGTACAGACAAGTGATCACCAATCACTCAGACACTGCCCTTTAGGAACAGCTGGGAAAAATAAACCTATCAAAGCGACAATAAAAAAAGCCTCAAATCAAGTACACAAATCAGAGCTGCTCTGTATATTTAAGTAGAGTGCTAACAAACACTACACTACCCTTGATTATTCATTAATTAGAAGTCTTATTTCAGATGTGGTTGGAAATACACTGCAAATCTCTTGCTGAGCATTTTTAATATTATATGTATTGCTGAAGCACTGAGGATTTGCACTGCACCACAGCAGTCCCTTTGGACTCACACACTAGAAATGGCTTGTGCCCCAAGGTGTTTACAAGTGAAAAAAAAAACAGGAGACAACAGATGGAACCAGCAGCTGGAGGATCAGCAGAAATCAAGGCAGCTCTGACAAGCACACCAGCAAGACTCTTGTCTGGAGCTCCCTTATTCCATGTCTTTTGCCAGCACACCAAAAAAATCTTAAAAATATAAATAAAAAAAATTAAAAAACACAGGGTGAGCCAGAGAAAAAAATCATTCTAGAAAAAGAGTTGCGTGCCCTCAATTAGATCACTTCCATGAAGAGGAGGATCCTGAAGAGCCACATACTTTGGATAACGGCACAAAATAACAGCTGAAACCTCAAAAGTAAGGATCTCCAAATCATCTATATTTTCCTAAAGGCAAATCATTTTACTGGTTAATCTCCATCAGACTTATTGCACCAAGTGAGATGTGGACTTCACTTGGAGTCAGGTCTCCAGGGAGAGCTGCAGGAGCCATTTGCCCAAGGCTGCCACCCTGCAGGCAGGGAAAATGGGCCAGGAATGGGCCCAGGTCCCAGGATGCTCAGTTTAGCCAAGGGAATATGTCAGGGTGTCAGTCCTCAGGGTCTGTGCTGGGCTGGAGAGCCTCCAGCCACCATGGTGGTGGGCAGAGGAGCCCAGGTGCAGGAGGGGCTTCACCTTTCCTGGCCAAGGAGAGCCTGCTCCATGTCTTCCTCTCCCCTGGAGCCTTGTGGAGGGAAGGGTGATATTCTCAGGTAGGGGATGGCACAGGGATCTCGTGTCCTCTCACATGGCAGGGATGCTGCTTCAGCCTGGATACATTGGTAAATATAGTAGAAGCAGCACAGATAAAGATTGAAGTAGTGGCCAAAAATACAATTTAACTGATGTCACAGTTTGGTTTTATCAGGCTTGAGGCCTAAATAGAAAAAAAAAACAAAACCCAACCTATTTTGTTGTTTACATTTTCCACATCAAATTTGGGTATTTTTCAAGCCCAAGGGATTATTTCCCCTGTGCCAGGCCCACACATGCACCCACACCCAGACACAGTAACGCGAACTGGATACTCCTTCAGTTGTGAAGCTTTTGTGCCCTGCTCAGCAGTTCTCACTCGTTACTTTAAAACTATGCCCTGCACCTGCATATTGAAGAAAAAAAGCCCTGGTAGCACTCGAGGGGAGAAGGAGGTTCAGGTCTGAGGGCTGAATGAAAACCTCCTGCTGAGTGCTAGCAAGGATTTCTCCATGTTTCCATTTAACAGCAGTTACAGAGAGGTTTTCCTGCCACAGCTCCATTTGAATTTCAAATGCACCAGTATAAAAGAGCAGACTGAAGAATAAAGCTGATGGACTAAAAAATATGTACCCTTATGAAATGAATCTGAATTTTTCTTGGAGCCTGCTTTTTAAATTATAGAGATCTAATTTAATGTTATAAAACATTAATGATATATATTATGCTTAATATGTATTTTTATAATATTAATAATGTCTGTATACAGATTCACACTAATAATTACTTTTTAACAGTGCAAATTTAGAGACTGATGCTTTTTGGTGCACTCACATCTTAAACAGTATCTGCTGTTCTCTGATGCTCTCTTTCTTCCTCAAAAGCCAGGGTACTGGAAGCAGGATCTGAATGGTATAAATTGTGTTACAATACAGTATACGTGTTCCAGTAGCACTGAATATGTGAATATGTGTTCTTCAAATTATATATAACACAGTTCCTGCTATTGGGGTCAGATTAAGTATTCGTCTGATCTAATATCAGCTCCAGAAATGCTTTTGAATCTCATTCACAGTTTTTGCCTCCCAACTTCTTTGCAGCAAAAGGTGACTCAATGTAGCTATGAGTTACATGGAAAAGAATTTCCTTTGATGTTTTCAATCTATTGCTAGCAATTTAATTCTAGGTGTTGGCTTATGAAATGTTGCAATTGCTCGTTATACACCTTCTTCAGAAAGGTCATTTTTTAACAGCTCTCTACTGCAGACTTTTCAGACATCTCTGAGAGATTATTCAGACTTCCTAAAAACATGGAGTCAAATATATTGCCCTTAATTCCAGATTGCTGCTAATTTTTGGCTGCTGAGATCAACAAACTGGCATAGGTAGGTCAGTGCATCCACATGAACAACTTTCAGTACAAGTTTTGTCATTTTAACAGGCCATTTCATGACACTGGTAAGAATGGAGAATTAGAACAACATGTTATATTAAAGAGATAGATAGGTGCAGCACCATTTTATGTTCTGTGCCCTAGCATCTGGAGGCCCTGTTGATTTGCCTTTTGCTACAAAACAATATGATACTACCCCCACTCCTTGTCAGAAAGAAGACATAGTGGTAAAATTGTATGCTGTAATAAATAGCACCTGGGGTTGGCAAACACAGCTTGTCAGTTTACTTACTCAACTCTTCTACAGCATTGTTAATACCATTAGAAAATAGAGCAAGTTTCAGAAAAAAAATGTCAAGTTGGATAAACTTACTTCAATACAGCTATTATGCTACATGCTGTCCTAAGAGATTTTTCTACCAAAGAGCTTTTCTATCCTGCTTTCTATCTAATATCATGGTAAAATTGCTATTACTTTCAGTAGATGGTGGATTACACCCTCTTAGGAGTGTGTATTTTCTGAGGAAAGCACTTTTCCTGAGTAACTAATCTTGGAAAGTGCTTTGGACTCTTCTTGCTGACCATTCTTAAATCCAATAATGTTGCAATGGTATTGTGTGACACAGCCACTGCTCCTGTGAATGATTCCTGCCAAGCAATTTGGAGACAAGTAGAAGAGTCAAGGTTATTTTTAAAGCACCAGAAGTAACTTAATCGCAGCAACATAATCACTGATTGAGAATGCACAGCTTGCTATTACTGACACTGATAGCTGGTAAAGGGAAAAGTAAATTTCACCTGATTATTTATAGAGTTCTGTTGCTTGTAATGGAACAAGCCTGTTTCTACAGATTTACAAGTTAGCAGATTGGTTCACAATTAGCATATCGTTCATAAGCATTCTAGGATTCTTAAGATGAAGAGCCAAGCATCTGTGTTTTAAATTCCTGATATTCCAGATAGGCCTGTGATTACTGTTCCATCTCCAGTGGTTCAAAGATTAGGAGATTAATTTCATTTTTTTTCTAAATCCCTTAAATAATTCCTTAGAAATAAAATAGGATTTCTTTATGTAATATTATCTGTAAGCTTCTTGGGACTGATTTCAATACAATATAAAACTCCCTCGTCATGATCTGATTTAAAAAAATAAAAAAAAATAATGATTTCACATACCTCCACAATTATGTCCTACAATTTCTATTGATCTCCTCTTCCAGCTGGTAACTCTAAGGTAAAAAAGGGTCTCATATAGCTTCAGAAATCATCTTCTCAAGGAAGCAAAGATGATAAACTATATGCGAAACCTGATCAAGCAGGACTTATTCACTATATCGTTTCAATTTTTCTCGTAGAGAATCCTGATTAACTGCTAGAATTACTGCTATCAGGAGACAGGAGGGTAGAGTTTGCTTTAATCTTTGATGCTCTCTTCCAGCCTCAGGCTCTAATCAAATTCAGGAGGAAAAGCTAAGTAAACAAAATCAAAGTTAAATACTACTTGAAGTCATCTCAGCTGATAGGTGTTACCTTTGGAAGATACCTAACTGGGACACTAAAACGTTGCTTCTGAGGGTCCAAGTGCCCCATTATCCTTGACTATACAAGAGTCTGAACTTCTGTGCAAGAGCTGCAATTGATGGGCTACTGGTCATTCCATCTGCTGATTGCTACAGCCCCTGGTGTGCACGTGGTCCCCCCTAGGGACCCAAAGGCATTTACACCTGTGCATGCACCAGGACCACTGGGGATGCTGTCCTCCTTGGGACACTGCCTGCTTCAGCAGTTCTGACCTTCAGCCACTCACACCCATCTCACACTCCTTGGTTTGGCACAACTCTTTCTTCCCAAGCTGCCCCGAGGCCACACAGAAAATGAGATCAGTGAATGAACCCGTGTTAAAAATAACCAGAAAAAAAACCCAACAAACTGTTTTACCTGGTGGTGGAGAAGCAGTTGTCTCAGTGCTGTGGGCAAGCCTGGGTAGGAAGGCAGAGGGGCTGAAGATGGTGCAAGGAAATGACATGTGGCATCCTACCCTACTGCTGGCTCTGATTAGATGGTGATCTCTGAGTATTTCTCAGAGATGAACATCAAAAGTCCCATCTGCATGGGTATGCCCAGGAGCTGAAGATAGCTGAGCTATCTTTTTCTCTGAGGAAAGGCAGAAAAAAAGGCAAAAATCCAGCAGTGAGATGCAGGCATTGCTGGTGTCTGTGCTGTCCCTGCTGAGTGGTTACCTTTGCTTACTGCCATTTGGTGCTTTTCAAGAGGTGATACATTTCATGGATGAAAGATGGAAAGAAGCTTAAGATGCTGAAATTCTGCCTCCATCATTTGAAGAAAATAACAGAAGCAACCAGAGAGAGATATATTTGCATTTGAAGTAATGGTTGAAATTATAGTCTATAAAATAGATTAAGCTTTTCATTATTTTTCAATTTCTATTTCACAAATTAGTATTTAGCACTCACTCTGTCTTGAGTTATCAGTTTCAACACAAAATAGACTATCTTCTTATCACTGATTCAGAATCACTGGCCTTGGGGCTCTTTTTTTCTGGGCTGCTCACTGTTCCTACAAATCACAACATATCTTCAGCTCATGTGGAAATTAATAGGGCCTGTTGTAAACACACATCTTGGGCTTATGCTTTTCATTAAGCCTTCACAAAATAGCTATTCCTAGATAACACCAGCTGTGGCCATTTTATGCTGGAAAGTAAATGGGATGTTTCAGTTAAACTGGAACAAGCAGCTCCAGAAAAAAAATTTCACACATGGAATTAATTTCAAGAGAATTAATCAGAGCAATACCATGGAAGACTCATGGTATTGCCTATGTGTTTATGTCACAGGTTAAAGATGTCAGGTTATTAAAGATGTGTTATGTCAGGTTAAAGATGTTCATTAGAGGGTGACCAGGCCAATTTTGGCCTTTTTTCTCCAAAACTTTACATAAAATATGATTAACTCTATCCACTGTTAGTAGTAATCCTAACCACCAACCTCAGCTGGTCAAACTATTGTCATCTGGAATTTACTGTTGGGCTGGTAGGAAGAACTATTTATACTATTATACTGGAACTATTTATACTCTTGTTGAGGGAGTGGGAGGACACTCTTTCCATACAGGGTGTTGAAAATCCAAGCAGTGGTTCCCTATTTAGCAATGATTTGGTTCAGTTTTCTGTGCTTTTAAGTATACCCTAGTAGCATATGTGCTTGCTGGGGAGTAAGACTGTTATTATTTATTTACATTAATCTAAATAAAATAAAATAGCCCAGCTTATAATTAATATTTCAGCAGTAACAGTGAAACAAAAGGAAAGCCATTCTCAGTGTTATTTGAATAGCTGTGATTCTTACCGTTTTCTGTTCTCCCAAATACCCATAGCTTTCTCCAAAACTTTGATCAAATAAATATGTCTTTCACTGTGCCTGGAGAATCAGTGCATCTGGACCAAACTAGGGAGCATATGCAGAGATTTTTAAGCCTCCACAGAGTGTGTGCTGCCAGCAGAGCCTCTCTTTATCTGCCCAAGAATAGCCTGCTCACACGCCTTTGCTAAGCCAAAACTGTTGAGAGACAGTCCCTTGGGAATCAAGCCAGGGTTTTTCCCAGTGATAGATATATTCCATCTTCATCCTTATTAATGGAACATTTATAATTGATTTTCTTTGTTTACCCTTTCCCTTATTCTAGAAGAAAGAATGAAAGTCTAAACTTGGCTTTCTGCATGACAAACAGGGAGGCATTCCTTACAGAGTATTAATCACACAGCGGGAAACACTGAGAGACTGCTTGACTTTCTATCAAATTACAATTCAATTTCGACTGATTATTCAAATTCATTATTTCTTCTGAAACCCAGACGGAACAATAACACACATAATTACTGAAGATTCTTCTCCAGAAAGGGGAATATATGGTTACATGAGAGTCCACACTGTTGAAAAATAATAAACACAACAAAAAAAATCAGGACCTAGTTCCATTCTGCATTTTCTCTGGCAGCAGAGTTGATTTAGGAGGTTCCTGCTTTTTATTTTTGCACCTATGACATAGTCCACTGCCTCTGCACTCATAATGATGCAACTGTTTTGGGGCTGTGCTGTGGACTGGATTGATGAATATCTCAGAAAAGTTTCCTCATCACCTTTAATTAATAGCAAAAATTATTATACATCAGCAGGACCCCATCATGCAGAGCCTTTAGAACCACAGTGTGCATCTCCATTAACTCAGAGATGCAGCCTCCTCAGAGCTCAGCTGTTGATTACAGGCTGCTGGAAATATGGATATGATGTCAAAGGAATCACTGTACAGACCACCCATGCTTAGAATTTAGCCCTATGCTGAATAGGACTGAATCTGCTGCCTTTCCCTGTCATTGCAGTATATTTAAAACTAAAATCCTCAGCCTTTACTGAGAGGCTAACCTGAATTTGGACTGGGCTGGAGTGATCTTTGTTTCAGCTCTCTGTGCACATAGTGATCTATTTTCAGTTAATGCAGATCCTGAGAAGATTCATGGCTTGGAAACAAACCACTTGCCTAGGAATAGGAGTTGAGTATTATCTACCCTTAAAAGTTCAGTTGGATTAACATATAATTATAGAAACTATTCTGGAATAACTCCCTAAGTGTTCTGCAAAAATAGTTCCTTTCTATTCCTGTTCTGCTTCATCCATTTTCAACAGCTTCTCTGTGTGAAAATTCACACTACTGAATTGTACCTTTCTTTTTATTTCCTGATAACTATGATAGTTTGGAGGATGGTTTGTCTTTTCTTTCACTCTCAGCCTGGATCAATACAGCTCCACTAGCTAAAGCAATAGCATAAATATCAGTAGCCCAGCAGGGAATGGATTTAAATCTATCCCAGCAATGAAGTCTTTTGGCATCATCACCTGCTGCTCCAGCAGGAGACTTTGTCAGCACACTTCTAATGGTTTGTCCTTTAAACTAAAAACACGGTTTGTGGCTTTTCCAGAGGCCTGAACCCACACAATGACCTATGATCTATGTGAAAAAGCTTTAGGGCTGAGCCTGGTGCAAAAGGAGCTCTGGTTGATGCCCGAAGACCTGTCTTCCTCTACAATGATGAAACATTTATAGAGATTCACTTTTGGTTTTTTGCCCCCCCCCCCCACACACACAAATGTGAGTGACAGATATTTCTTCCCCAGCTGAAAAACTGTGTGGGGTTTGTCTGGCTAAATGATGGTTAATGGATGACTTGTTATAAAGCCCCAGTTAGAGAGGTGATGATGGAAATGGCACCAAGACTGTCTCCCTCAGCCAGTCATGATCTTAACAACTTAGGCATGCTAAATCTGTGGTATCTTTTTTGAAGTTATTATCCAGGTCCTTCATAATAACCATTAAGGCAGAATCTACCTTCTTATGCTGGCAAGCTCTAACAACCCTCAGTTTTGACAGTAAAAATATCAATACTAATCTCAGGCTGTAAATTGATGCTACAGAGACTCTGGTGATTTATGAGGTCCCATAACACTCCTGCCCTGCCTGCAGAGGTGAAAGACACAGCTTGCAATCATGAGCCCTCAGGTTAAGTTTCTAGCTCTGTCTTGCTAAAGCATTTTTCTAAATACCCAATTTACTTTATATTTAGTGCATACAGACTGTAACAAGCAGCTCATGAAGCTCACAGTGCTCCTTGCAAAGAGCATCATTGCCTCTGTGTTACGGGCTGAGCACCTGGGGCGTGGAGGCCACTGGTGAGCTTCAGCTTGAGTAAAACTGAGGTCAGCTCCGTGCCTCAGCTTCCACCCTCCCCTGTCTTGAGTCCTAACCAAGGACAACTCAGGCACTCAAATGTCCCATCTGAAGGCTCAGTGGACCAATAAAAGGGAGTGTGGCTTCGCTTTGCATTTCTTGTACTGTGCCCTCAGGATGTGCACCTATCAGACCCTTCCATAATTCTGCACTGAATTTCTTGCAGATGCATCTCTGAATGACCTGAAGATTCTATTAAAATCACTGGGCTTTGTTCTTGAAAGTGACTTTGTACTCAGTGATATTTTAACTTGGCACTGAAATAAATTACAATTAATTAAAGCAACTTTAATTCTGGATTAGAATATCTATATTCACTTCATTTAGTAAACCAAAGGCACTTTAAATTCATATGTTCTGCTAATGCATACTCATTTCCTGAACATATTCATATTAAAAACCTGAAAGCACCATTTCACCATGTAGGCACTCAATCCAAAATAAAAAGTTGCTTTTTACTAGAAGAAGGAGGTTAATTTTGTTACATGTCATGCTACTGTTTCAATAAGCAGATTTTCAGAGCAGGAAAAAAAGAATGGTCAAGTGAAAAAAACCCCTATGTGACCCCAGCTCCAGGAGACACGCTTTAAGAAAAGGTATAATAAGTACAATGCTCTTACAAAGTGGAACAGCTATATAAAAATCTTGCATTATAAGTAAGATAAAAGAAACTAAAGCCTACTGAAATAGGCTAGGAGAAAAAAAAAATTAAATAAAAAGTTTCTCTTTATTTCTAGAAGGCACAGGTGCCCTCTGTGATTACAGAACCAGGAAGCCTGAGCTTACTACCTACATAAGAGTAGTGTCCAGTGACAGTGGGTACCAGTGATGTTAACTACCTGGGATGCCCAGCACCCCACCCTGCATTCATATCACCTGCTTTGCAGTTTTGTTCTAAATCATCATTATGGCAAAGATTAATCACAGACTAAGCAAGAAACAACCATTAGATAAAACCTGTGCTAAACAAAACATCGGCCCAGGCTTACAGAAACTTCAAGAAATATTTTTGTAACGCTTTGCCTAAAGTTGGTCTCCCGGGTGGATGAAGCTGCCTGAAAAATGACCTGACTAAAGCATCCCACTTAACATAAAGCAACAGCTGCTTTTAAGGGCTGAGTGGCTGTGGACTGGATTTTTCCACATGACTGGAGCAGACAGAGATGTGGGAGGAGCTGTTTGAGGGAGTGAGGTCTAACATGACATGAGCCATCAAGTGATGCTGCCTGGCTGATTCCCAAATGCTGCCGAGACAGCCAAAGCATCAGGTTTGCAATCTCTGTGTCACCAGAATCCTGCAGGGTTTTAGTGCTCATGGGTGCTTAAAGACCCCCTGTAACTCTGCAAATCTACATGCTGCTCAGTCTCATGCAGGGCATGGGCTGCAGAAATAGATAACAAGCTTTGGACACCTAAATTTGTCCCTTTCCACTTGTCCTAGATCCTCATTTTGAAATTCTTACTACACATCTTATTATAGCTGAAGCCATATTTGCATTAAGTTATAATAAAAAAATTCCACAGCTTGATTTCTGAAGCAATTTATATTTATATATGTAGATATACATCACATTTTCTTATACTTGCATTTGCAGATTCACACCAGGTGACATGGGTATATTTAACATTGCCATGCTTATTGCATAGTAGTTCCAGAAGCCCAAAATAGGCTAGGGTTTTTATTTTTTTAGGGCTGTATGGAAAAAAGACTGTTTTTTTTTTCTTAAAATAAGATTTTTCTGTAGTTAAGGTGCTCTTTTATTGTGCTGCAGCATGTCTGCACTGAACACTGTGTATCCCTCCAAGCACAACCTTTCTTAAAACACCAAAAATAGAGAACCTATGTAAGTTATTCATTGGTTTTGTCTGTTATACACCGTGTTGAAAATAGATGTAATTCATTAAGTGGACATGGTGAGGGGAAGGGTAGTTGGTTCCTCCTGGGAGCAAATGAACCTGCTTGTCAGGAAGGAAGCTTCCCAAGGACAGAGCAAGACAGCTAGAAAAAGCAAATAGAAATGAGGAATCTTGGGAACTGGAGAGCTGTGGTATAACTGGAATTTGGAAACTGCTGGGAATAGCAGATACACAGGTTCTTGAAGTGGAAGAAAGAAAAATAATTTTGGGGATCCCAAGACAGTGTGTAGCATTTGCTGTAATCCAGGGAGCTGGTGGCAGATTACTGGAGCTGGAGTGAACCTGGGAGAGAGGAGCCATGCCAGATGGACTGACAGAGCAGGGGTAGAGGTGTGTACAAACCTTTCAGAGTCTGTATTCAGTCTGAGTTTTCTGCAGTTATAAAATTTGCCTTGATGTAATATCTGCTCATGTGAAGAAACCAACTGTTTGTGTGTATTTTTTATGTCTCTTAAGAAGCCTTTAAAAGAAGCCCCCTCAAACAGCAAAGACCAGCCCCTGGCAGCTCTGAACAACTCCCCTTTTTGATCCTCACGAGGATGTGGTAGTCTCTTGCCCAGCAGGTGACAGACTTTCCCCCCCTCTTCAGGGAGAAAAAAAGAAAGACAGAGGGGTAGACTTCCCTGTTTCACTGTCCTCATCACAGGATGAAGAGAAGAGGAAGAGGAGGCACACTCCCAGTTTGTTTTCCCCTCCTCACAGCTATTCACAATCAAAGGAATATAATCAGTAGCACAGCATGAAAGCAGCTGGAGACAGAGCTAAGTAGTCATTGTAATTAAGAAGCCCAACTGTATCAGATCAACCTGAAGGGAAGTGGTATCTTCTACAAAACTGACAAATCTATAGTTTCTAGGGTTTATTCCTTTGTGACTTGAGGTGATGCAGGGAGGAAAAAGCAGCGTTCACACACTGACTTCAAGCTTCATTTGATCCCCCAGGATACCATTTTTGTGTTCCTGCTGTACATCCCCTTTCTAGGTCAACCTCTCCATCATCACTGAATATTTCTCTGCAAAGTCTGAATAGATGAGCAGTCTGGCAAGAACTGTTGTATTGATTAACATCTCCTCGTCTCAAAAAATATTTGATAATGAAATAAATCTGGTGTGAGTCTGAACTTGTGAAAACATAAGTAAATGTATATGTATTACACAGAACCACAACCTCCATGCATAGGGATATGTGTATTATATACACATACTATACATAGAGGGCTTGATACTGCTTTTCTGAATTTAACAATGTACACCTGAATTCTCTTCCTTCTTGATAAAAAAAGTGCCAGTGTGCAGTACTAAGGGGCACCTTGGTACCTTTGCACAGAGCTGTGTGTTCCTAGGAAGTCATTAAGGAAAGACCTGTCCAATCCTGCATCCCAGAGACACTGCCACGGGCAGTGCCACATCCCAGACACACAAACCAAATTTTAATAGTAGAGAAGGGGGATGCTAGGTCACCCTGAATTATGGCTTAAAATGTGCATTCACAAGCACACACATTCTATAGCTCTGGCCATGAGAGAGACCAACGTAAGCTGAGCTCTGCATAGGTGACCACAGATCCTCCTCCCTTGTCCCCTTGTCCTATGTGGCATAGGACAAAGTTAAATTTGGCATAAAACAGGGTTTTTCCTTTATCAGCAACCCATTCATCAATGAGCTCTCCACTACAGAATGAACTCACAGTATTCAACTGGGTTTCTTTTTACAGTCTATAGATTTTACCATCTACTTTATATTCCTAAGTAGGCTTTTTCTGGTACTAAGACGTTTCTGAACCATTTTTTTCAGGTAAAATCAATAGAAGGAATGGATTACAAATCTGTCTCTCAAATATCTAAGCATCATCAAACAATTTCACTTAGCTCATTTTTGATTTGCAGATACTGATTTCAACGCAGACTAAACTGAAAACCATTTAAGGTGCTTTGTGATTAAAATGAATACATTTTAAAATATCCTCTAGAACAATTTATTGGAAAAATAGATTTAGCTCACTACTTATAATATGATCTTCAATTAATTTTAAGATAAAATAGAGAGCATATATAACACTGCTATACACCAGCAAGACACTTGAGATATTCTAATCAAGCATGCTTAAGACACCCAGCCTTATTAGAATAATGCTTTCAAACATATTGTACAAAGTGGTAATTCTTAACTCACAGTGCTTCTGCCAGTGTTAACACCCCCAAATTTCTGAAAGTGAAAGCACATGAACAAGGGCCTCAATGCTGTCACCATAGAGATGACACTCCACAACCCTTATTTATGTCTCCTTGATTGCACCAAATAAATGCACTCTCTTTATAGACAAATGCTTTTGGTTTCTTGAGGATGATTTCTCTAGATGATATTTTAAATAAGGTCTTTGTAGAGACATAAATATTATTTTGTCATATGGTGAATTTTTCAGGATAAAGAATACAGTAACCCTCTAAGTAGAAAAAAAGAAAACAATCAGTTTGAATAAATGTGAAGGAAATTCCTCAGTTAAAATGACACATAGTAGGAACAGACACTCTCTTTGTCTCCATGGAAAAGGATGAAAGAACCTGTTATTTGTATTTAGCCAATGAACTTGAAAACACCAGAGGGAAAATATTTTGAGTAAACCAAACCAAAATTATTTCTCCAAGACTGGAAGACCAAACCCACTTATTTTTCCTTCAAAATTAGAAAAACAAACAAACAAACACACAAAACAAACAAAACAAACAAAATAAACAAAACAAACAAAACAAAAACCCTCCAAATACCCAACCAACCAAACAAAAAAACCCCAAACAAACAAACAAAATTTTGGAGCTGGGTTTTTTTTGTGATTTTTGTTTGTTGTTTGTTTGTTTTACAATATTTTTCTTTTTTTTCCAGTAGAAAGTTTTGGAAAATTGAACTCAAATTAATAATTATAGGTAGCTGCTTTCCAATAAATAAAATAATAACAAAAATAACGATCCAGGCTTATTTTGTAATAGCTAGAGAGTGAAAATCAATGCAGTGCAGAGGGCTGTGCACTTCCACCTCTGCAGCTCACTGCTTTTTGTGCTGTGCAATCCCACAGCAAGAAGTCCTTGCCCCCACCCACTACTGAGCAATCACTGCAGGAAATTGATTTCTGAGTGGGGAAGTGCCATGGACACTCATAATTCCTCATAAGCACGTACTAAGAGAGAGGAAGAATAACCATGATAGCAAAGCTCAGGCTTTATTTTAATATGAGAAGGGACCTCAGGAAAAATTTGTGACTCCAGACTGAGTGTGTTTGAGCCTGCCCATATCACCAGTGTGGGATGCCTCTGCTGGTCAGCACTGGGTCTGGAGTTGGGTTTGCTGCGTGGAATTGCACTTGGCTTCCCCAGCCTCACTCCTGACAAACTCCACTCTAGTCTCAAGGAACAGCATTCCCTAAGCAGCTGATCAAGCCGATTGTTTTGCCTCTTTTTGCTGACTTTTATTCTAGTTTGTTCCTCCCTAATCATGTTTGTTTCCATGACAGCCAGGCCCCAAATGACAAAACCTCTTAAAACATTGATTTGATTAAGCTAATATCAAATGATAACAACAGTTCTACAGCATTCAGCTCTGTCCCAACACAGAAAGGTCAAATCCAGCCCAGACGACAGCTCTACCATGTCCTAATGGCCACAGTGGGGAGAGAGGGACTGAAAGACCTGCTCTTCCTGAACACCACCTGGATTTGGAGCAGGAGCAGGAGCTGCTGGTTCAGGTATCAGACCCTCAGCATCAGCACTGCTACGTGCCAATCACCATGTTGTCTGGGCTACATATGCTTAATAGCCTCTGATTTCAGAAGCTGATTATCTAATTGCTCTGTCATGTCAGCTTTTACCTCATGCTTGGCCCCAATCCCCCCAGCCCTTGTTGTTGCTTGCACTTTCTAGAAATAGCCAGGCTGCTTGTCTAAACAAGTAAAATCAAGCACGGAGGAGATGGTGTCAGGGACCTGTGCTTTGCACCCTGAAAGCAACATGGACTCAATGATTTGAGGCACTTGACCCTTGAGCCTCCAAATCAGGAATCACCTCCCTTTTGTGCAAATGGTACAGTGGAGTCAAACCCAATCAAAGCTTTTAAGAGTCATTTGCTTCATTTGCTGCTGCTCCTTTTACTGAAGTTTATACACTGAATTGTTCATGTCTGCCAGAGGAAACCACAGGAAAATTTTGGCTTATCTGTTCAGACATCTCTGAGAAATCAAGTTGCTATATATATACTATACCCTTATCTCTCAATATGTCTTACTGGGGAGAAAAAAAACCCAAAAAGCAAAAAACAACTGCAAAAAATGTACCTCCTAGTGACTGGGGTGGATGGCCCCATGGAGGGGACATGCCTTGCTGTCCCCCAGGATGTCACCTGAGGCAGTGCAGGGGCTGCTGTGGGGGAGATACCTGCAGCCTGGCCCTGCAGTGTTTGGGGCAGAGAGGAGGGTCTGTGTCCCCTCTGCTCTGCTGGCTGCTGTGAAAGCCACAGGAGCACTGGCAAGTCCCTCTCCTTCTGAGCAAAGGGGATGAAGCTGAGTGCCTGAGCTCCAGCACCAGCATCTACCCTGCTGCCTCCTCATTGTGTCTTTAACTGAGCTTTGACAGCCACATGACAGAAATGCAGGTTTCCCTCAGAGCAGTTGTTCCCTGGTGTTCATACTTGCTCATACTGCAACTGAAAACCAGGATCTCTTTTCAGCCTTTGGTTGGGAATGGGGATGCTTATTTTTTCAAGTGCATGTCCAAAATCTTGAGCAGTTGAAAAAGGCCACGAGACAGACAAGATTGTTTTGATACAGTCCTAAGGAAACTAAGGGAAAGAGAGGAATATGATAGCAAGAATAAGAGGAAGGATGAAGAGAAGGGCAGTTGTAAGAAGGGAGGCAAGCTGGGGGACATGGGACACTTTGAAGCCTTTGTCTGGCTACCAACCTAAGTGCAACCCGGAAAAATCATGAGCTACAACTTCAACACTGCTTGTATTCTGTGAGTTAAGGAAAAAGAAATTGCCTAAGCAATTGTCACCACTTTGTCTGAGATTTTTAATGTTTGATTGCACAGGACCTGAACAATTACTCTGAGAAAATAAGACCAAGAAGCAGAGAAGTCAGGGAGCACAATTAAGCTGCCCCGTTTTGTTGAGTTTTAGAGGTCTGAATCAGTTATTTGTACCAATTCTTTACCCAGCACATGGTCCAAGTTCTGCTTCCACATAAGAATGACAAGAATTCAAACCAAGACTGCTCAGGTAGGTGCTGCTGACAAACACATCCTCTGAACTGTGTCACTTGTCTCCCCCACACAAATGTAATACATGGGGTATATTCTAGCAAACAAGTAACCTAGGTTTAAAAAACAGCTTGTACTGAAGACTGAACCTTGACTTCTTTACAGTGATATTTGCTATCCTGTCTGCATTTGTGTCTCGTGATCTCAGAGGTACAGTCTGCCATGGACTTTGGGTCCACTCTTTTCTATTTCAGACTTTTAGACGTATTTTAAATAACCCCTTACCTTTCCAACAGCCCTTTCTCTGCTTACAAAAAAATAAATCTGTAGAAAGGCATTCATCTAACTGACACTTTATTACATCTTTGGGTAAATATTTTCAAAATTTTAAATAGTCAAACTGCTACCAAGCTCAAGCACTCCACAACTCTTGCAAAATGTGGAAGCAAGTAACAACTGTTATTTTTCACATTCTCACAGTTTTGTTGTTTTAACCTCTCCTAAATATTCAAAGTGAAAGTGGACCTAGTCTTCCCAATACTACTGGAGAGGGCCATGTATACCTTAAGGTTAGCATTGTACCATGCTTTGTTTCTGTTTCTCTTTGACAGAGAGGACCAACTCGACAGGCTGCTGAAGATAAAGTGACATGTATTGGTACAAAAGGCCGTGGTAACAACTTACCAGTTTTAAAAAATTTGCTCTAATCACTGCCCTATGAGGATGTTCTCTGAGCACTCCTGCAGTTGGCAAATTATTGGCATATTTGACTTTGAAGCTCAACAGATCCAACAAAAGCCTACTGCTGGTGCCCACTGTTGCAGGAAACCATTGAGAATAAAGTATTTAGCTGAAATTTTGTCATAAACGATAGAAGTATCCCAGAGCTAAACTACAACACATCTCAAGCAGCTAGAAGAGCTCTCTGGGGAATATTTAATCCCCTTTGAAGAGAGATCCCTGTTTCACAGAACCCCATTTAGTTTTCAGTGAGAATTAATTTTTCCAGTTACTTCAATTAATGAATCTAGAAAGAAATCTCAGGGTTATAAAACAATAATTAGCAATAATCAGCTTCAGCTAGGAATGTGGTACAGAAATTGGATAGTGAGAGCAGGAAAAACCTTATGAGATTCACAGAGCTTGTTCAGCAAAACCATGCATGTGAAGAGCTTACACCATGTCAGCAATATATATGAGACTTAAGAGGTTCACTGACAGGAGCTTTGGCTAAAACAAACCTAGCTAAAACATAGAGTAATGAAGAGGACTCACAGCATTTCTAGAGAAGGATTGCCCAAGGAGTTTTGTTGTATCTCCTTTCCCTACCCCCAAGAATAACCCACTGGGAAATACAGTATATTAACAAGTGCAATGCAATGACCTCCACTGGAAAATGGGAGATGCTTAAATTCCCTAGAACTCATCTGGGAAGCAGCAGGTAATGACTGAAGTGCATCCACAATCACAGCATGTCTCCAAATATGCCCAGCTGCTCCCAGGGCTGTGGAAAAGCCCTCCTACCCCTGCTCAGCACAAGTAACTGCATCTCTGCCTTGCCCGAGATGCACTGAGCAGCACGGGGCTGCAGGAGGGCAAGGCCACCTGGACACACAGACAGGGATCTTGTAGACACACAGACAAGGATCTTCTCAGCCTCTTCCTCCCTCCCCTTTGTTCTCACCCCAGGACACTGCTTCCTCACACAGCCCCCATGCAGCAAGGAGCTCTCACAACCTACCAGGCAATTCCTTACTTCTCTCGCCTATGGGTACAACCCGGAGCAGCAGCCCTGCAGCCACAGCTGCTGGGAGCTCTGTGGGGTGCAATAGAGAGACCCCATGAAAAGCCTGAGCAGCTCCTCCGAGCTGAACTCCTCACTGCTGGTAGTAGCAGCAGTACCAGGAACAGATGGGCCAGCTTGTCTCCCAAAGCTCTAATGGCTCCCTAAACTTAGGCACGGGTATTCTGCCTGGTGTGCCGGGAGTAGGAAGTCATTATCAACTCACTGCTTATTTTGGTTATTACAGTAATGTGTTGTTGAGACTCTCATAGCCTGGTGACAAGCTACAACATAAAAATTGCTTCCACAAAATCTGTGATCTCATGGTGTCTTCCGTCCATTGCTGGAAGGCAGACGGCGCCGTCAGGCAGTTGCAGCTCCATCGTTTTTTTAAAGCATCCATAAAACATGCACCTTATTAAGCACTTGGAAAGTATTCCTAGTTTAAAATGGCTGTTTAACAAAGCACCAGCAATTTGCTGTTGGGGAATGTTCTATTTGCTTTTCACAAAAGGAAGGTGGTTAGGAAAACAAAGTCACTCAACTTGGAACCAAATAAATTAAATGCATTCAATTAGCTAATGGAGCGTCTCAAAAAAAGGGTGCACTATTATAGAAAATTAAATTAGTTCTAATATGCTGAGATTCTTTAAGTTATTAACACTTTTTTTTTCTTTTTTTAATTTAGAAACTCTGAAATATTCAGGGGTTTATTTTTCACCCTAGGCTTTTTGTTTTCCCTACCACATTTTTCAGTCTTCAGTCTTACAATCAGTGCTAGTTCACATGAAGCTCTTCTAAGCTAAATAACTTTGATTCAATTCATGAGCACAAGGAACATATTTTACATTTTTCTAAGAGAACATGGGGTTCTTAGAGATCAGTTTCACGAGCTATTATGTGACTTAACACTGGTTAGAAAACAGACTCAAGAATGTTCACTGGTGGCTTCTTATACCTTTTGGCAGCAAAACAACTGGAAATGGAAAATCGCAGCTTTTTGAATATGTGGTACTGCCCTTGCACTGTCATTCTGGACAAGCTCCATTCAACTTACATGAGGTTAATTATCAGCAGTGTGGCATTTACTGAGGACACTACAGAGTCACTAGACATTCCCCTTCATACACTGTGACGGGTGTGCTCTGAGTGGTGTGGTGGCAGAGAATTCCCATTCCCTTCATCCTGTCCCTGATGTCTTCATGCTGTGGCAAGTTTCTGGTTAGGAAACACAGAGTGCAATCAGTCAAATCATCATCATCATCACTCCATCTAGTCCTTAATGAAGAGATGGGGGCAGAAGGGATGAGGAGACTTCCTATGAGTACATACCTATGCAGCACACACATTTTGAGTGTGCTCCTTCCTCTTTGCAAATGCATCTGACCTCACCCAGATGATGAGGTGCCAGGTCCAAGGTGCCCCCAGCCATACTAGGGAAGAGGCTGGATGGAGTGGTGCTCAGCCTTGGCTCTTGTTCTCAGTGGAGAAGAACCAATCTGTCCCACAGAGAAACCCAAAGTCTGCACTGCAGCTAAATGCACAGCAGGAAGCACAGGCAAAGATCCTGGACTGCTGGGCCAGGGTTGAAAAAGAGCTACCTAGGGACGTAAGGACAGTTTTCTCCAACAGTGTTTCTTTCCCAGGCAAACAAGAGTCAGGCACATATGGTACATGATCTGATAAGTTATGTGCTTAAAACCAAGCACTTTGCTGGATGAGGTCTGGCATGCCCTTATGTAAGAAAATTATTTTTATCTGCTTCCAGCCTAATAAAGACTTGAATATTTTGAGAACTCATAGGTCTCGTTGCTATGGAAACTAACTCTGTATCTTTAGGTCAGTCTTGCTATCTCTGATTTGCAAAATTTGCATCTAATCTTAAGGAAAAAAAAAAAGAGAAAAAAAAAAGAGAAAAAAGAAGAGAAAGAAAAAAGAGAAAAAAAAAGAGAAAAAAAAGAGAAAAAAAAGAGAAAAAAAAGAGAAAAAAAAAAGAGAAAAAAAAGAGAAAAAAAAGAGAAAAAAAGAGAAAAAAAAGAGAAAAAAAAGAGAAAAAAAAGAGAAAAAAAAGAGAAAAAAAAGAGAAAGAAAAAAGAGAAAGAAAAAAGAGAAAGAAAAAAGAGAAAGAAAAAAGAGAAAGAAAAAAGAGAAAGAAAAAAGAGAAAGAAAAAAGAGAAAGAAAAAAGAGAAAGAAAAAAGAGAAAGAAAAAAGAGAAAGAAAAAAGAGAAAAAAAAGAGAAAAAAAAGAGAAAAGAAAAAGAAAAGAAAAAGAGAAAAAAAGAAAAAAAAAAAAAAAAAAAAAAAAAGGGGGGGGGAAAGCCTAGCTCTTTGTGTCACTTCTGTAGCCAAAAGCAGAGTCCAACAACCTTACTGTGAAGAGAGGCAGAGATATCAGCAGTCCAGTGACAGGTTACTGACTTCAATGCCAACAAGAAATGAGGGCACTTATTCTGATAGTCCAGAGAGTTGACACAGGAGCATCAGCAGGCCAGCCAGCCTCACCAAAGGGTAGACATCCTCTAGGGAAGCCTCATACACCTGTGCTCTCTCCTTGTTTCTTTCTTGCTTGGGTGAGAGCATCAAAATGCTCTGAAATGTTTAACAATGCTTTTACAATCCATAGGTGGAGAGTAGGAGGACTTGTACCACCTCAGTAGAACAGATTTGCCCTATATTGTTTTGCAACATCTGCCTTATTGAAAAATTTGGGGTTTTCCCTCCCCTTCCTGAGCTTTCTCCTTCTGCACAACTTGAGCTATCTTCATCTTACAGTTTACCCAAACTCAGATCAGTAACATTCCTGGGATGTTACAAGAGAGTTACACACCCCTGTAGGGAAATGGGTACTTGACACACCTCAGTTTCTTTATGGCACCAATGAAGCTTCAAGGTGCTTGCATTTCTTTGCTTTGATTTTCCTCAGTCACTCTGTATCTCCGGAGAGAAAACATTTACTCTTTCAGAAGTAGTTCAAGGACCAGTATCTGCCTGTATTTCATGGTCTCTAAATACTTTTCTGCATAAGTCAAAGTCATGGAGAATTCACATCAAGAGTTTTTTAAAGCTGTTGGAATTTTACTACAGAAAAATTTTTTTCCTTTTTTTTTTTCTTTTTCTCTAACAAAAAAAGTTGTTCCTTCACTGGAAGAAAGGCTGTTTTCACAAAAAAAGGAATATTTCAGTTATAATGTGCTTACACTTTTCCTCAGAAGTGGAATCTATCATAAGTTCTGCTGAAAAAAAAAACCACCAATTTTTTTTTTCAAAAATGGTAAAACTACCAGGATGACAGTCCTCACCTGTAGAACTGAAATAATTTCTTCCAAAATGCTAATGTGTATACCTGTTTAATAACTTTTTTAAATTACTTTTTAATTTTTTTTTTTTTTTAATTTTAGGGCATATTATACATGTACCTTAATAGAAGTCAAATGTGCCTTACCATGGTGGTCTCAGCATCTGTGGCTATAGGGGCAGTTGTGTTCACATTCTTCTTTGCAGTTGTTTGCTATTTTTGGTTATAAGTTGCTATTAATTCCAACCATCACACTACACCACTCCCCTTTCTCCCCCCAGGAGAATATCTTCTATTGGCTCAAAGTTGTAATGTTTTATTTCCCCTTCTCCCTCCCCTCCCTGAAGGTTATGATTGTATTCCTATTAAACTGCTACAGCTCCCTTTTCTGGATTTTTTTCCCCCCAGGATGAATGAAATCACTATCTCACCATGCTTCCTCTTTATCCAAGCCAAACATTAAGTACATAAGATCATAGACAAGCACTCAAACTTTTTGGGAATCAGTATTATGTAATGACAGAAAATGAAAATAGTTTTTTAAATGTTGAAGGGAATTCAGCTTCCATAGACAGGGAAAATCCCACAAGTTTAATTCTGGATGGCAGCGAGACACGCTCTGCTCTCTGGGATGAGTATTATTCCATAAGGAATGCAGCATGAACCAGTAGTTAAACTAGGACAGATGTTGCTGGAAATCTTTAAAAGATGTTTACTTTATATTATTAGTGATCAAATATGCAATGTTCTTGGGTATGTCATCCTCATGACTTCCCACAAGACATATTTTCCTTGTGGAACAGGCAAATAACTAAGTTGTAGGCAGTTTTTAGTAACTGAGATATTTTGGACCGGTGATGTAGTTGCTTAAATATCTGCTAGCACCACCATCCCCCAGTCCAACTGTTCTCCCAGTCTTGCTCCCCTGCTTCTCTCTACATGTTAGTAATAGCTTCCTCATCTCCCAGTTCTGCTCTTCCAGCACTGGTACTTTTCCCCAGTAGTTTTCCAGTGCGGATATTCCACCCCCAACTCCCTGAAGGAATTTGCCCCTTCCTCCCACAGCTGCCACTCAGAGTAACCTGTTTCCTCCTGAGGGAAATTTCTCCAAGGCTTAAGAAATAAAAAGGGATTACTCTGACTGGGATGTGAGACTGGCATCTGTGGGGTTTCCCTTCACAAAGCTCACAGGGGTTTAGCTATTGCAGCAAAGCCACTGCAGTTTTCTCCGAGGACATCCACAGTGATTTGGGAAGAAAAAAAAAAAGTACTAAAAAATCACTCCTGTAAAGTTAAAGATGATTTAAGACTGCCTACACTCAATGTTGCATTAATATAATCCCCTTTAATCAGGTGCCAGCTGTGTCTGGAATGTACCCAGATCCTCTGCTATAGATGAGAAGAGACCGATCAGCTGCAAAGAAAGGGAGGTGTGGACTTGCCTTCTTTTTTTCTCTCCCTCCCACCTCCCACTCCTTCAGAACCAAAGCAGGTCCTATTGCACTAAAGCAGGGACAGCACAGAAGACAAGGAATTTCTTCCACAGCTGCCCACCCTGTCCTTCATCATCTGCCTGACACAGGCATCCTCCCAGTTGTCCCTGGTGGCCTTTGGCTTCTGCACCTTCCCACCCCGCTTCTCCTAAGTAACTGCAGCCACATCACCCCAGGGCAACCAGATCAAATGCCCTTATTGGTTTTCTATGGAATGGTGACCCATATCATAGAAACAGAGATACCAGATTGGAAAGTACTTCAAGAATCATCTGGTCCAACTTTTCTTGGCAAAAGCTCAGTATAGACATGATGGCCCAAGCACCAAATCTTCAAAGTTTTCAACACTGGGGAATCCACAATTAACCTGGGGAGATTATTCCAGCATTTGCTTGTTCAGTTTTGTTTTGGTTCTTGTTGCCTACTCATTTCTCAATCACCTCCAGCCCTTGGGGTACCAGCACCCATGTCCCAGAGGCTGGGGTGCCACAGAGTAGAGAAGCTGCTCCAAGGTGTCCTGTACAAGGGGGTTGGTTACCTCTGCTACAGCAACAAGCTTTGTCCCCTCTGTTCCTCAGCCTCCTTCATCTTTTTCCTTCAGCTTTTGGTCTGCCTTTCTGCATCAAGTACGAAACTGGAGTAGCCAGAAAGATGACTGCTGCATTTTCCAGTTGCTTATCCTACAACACATCCATCTTTTATGGGGATCAAACATTTTTGCCTCATGAACTTTTTTGGCCCACTGGCAGTGAAGGAGGCTTGCTTCTAGAAGAGCTGAAGCTCTCTCCTGAGGTGGAAAGGCAAAATATTAGGGAGACCTCTGTATACTGGCCAAAAAGCAGGCCTCCCTCAGGCTCCTACTTTTAAATGCTCATGAATATGTTGCTTTTATATAATTTACAGCATTTTTCCCTGCCCTGAGGCCTTTTATACACATAGTTGCTAAGGTGCGGTGGTATATTATTTTTCTGTCAGCCTGAGGGTGAAGAAACTGATACAACTCCTACACCACTGCAATCTCATTGACTTCAGGGGAATTGCTTCCCATTAGAGAAAGTGAAACCAGAAAGAATAAAGATGCCATTTCTCTGCTGTTTACCATCAATGCTGTCAAGCCCACTGGAGTAGTCAGAGAAAGCCAAAGATTAACTCTTACTTTACTCTTGCTCAGTGCTGTTCCTGAGTGTATGAGAGGATAAACTACTTGCTCAGGTACACCTACAGAGGGAGGTAGAAAACCAAGCTCTTACACATCCTTTCTGTCTCACACCTCACTGTCATGTGGATCAGCACCTGCCTGTCTTGCCAAGCAGTAGACCAGCTGTGCCAAACAGGCTGTGGGGTGGGTGGCACAGGGCATCCTCCTTCTCACTGAGCACTAGAACTGCTCTGACAGAACAATTATCTGCTATCTAATTTTACTATCAATTAGTAAACGTTTTTGTTTTGTTTTTTTTATTTTCTTTAGCTCTTTTGTTGGGAATGAAAGCACTCAAGTGAGTCAGTCAGCCACCCCCAGAGGGCTTTTATTCTCATCTTTTAAATGGGAAAACCCTGAGATCCAGGGACCTTAAATTATTTGGCCTTGGCCATAGATGTGGTTGAGTCAGAAATAGATCCCAGTTCCAGATTGTTGTTTGAATACATTTAACCACAAGACCATCCTTCTTCTTCATTGGTCTTTAGTGTTTAATTTAGACAAAAAAATAAGAAGGCAACAAAACAAAAGCAAGAAAACCTCAGGCCCAGGTCCCCTATGAGTCAGACACACAGAGCTGCTGCACTGCATCCAGCCAGCACATGGCTCCTGTGGGAAATTCTGGCAGCTGCCTCCCTGTGCAGAGGTCATTTGTGATTGCAAACCATGGAGATACTCTCTGGATGGGCTATGAGTTATTCTGGAAAAGGAGGAGAAAAGATCTGCCAAAGCCAGAGATGTTCTGGAGACACATCCTCACAAACAGACCCAGGAACCACCAACCCATGCCATGTCCTAAGTGGATCCTGAGTCACAAATACCTTTGAGAGCCCCTATGGGGTTCTTCTGGTTTTCTGTTTCCCTCCTTTAATAGTCTACCCCAATTTTTTCATCCAGACAGGTTTTGTATTCCCAATGTTAATGCATTTTTCCTGGCATCTTCCTTTTAAAAAAAGAAATAACAAATATCTCAACAATTAACATCTCACAGTTCTTTGTAACGAAGAAGTCATGTACTGTCTGAGCAGATTCCATCTCCATGAATGCAACCAAGGCTAGTGATAAGGCTCTGGTGATATTCTTTTGAGCTTTGTCTGTGTATTTAGCTATATCTACTGAAGTGAACAGCAGCAAAATGGTTCAAAACATGGACATGTTCAGAGATTAAGGTGGAAGTTCGTGCTCACAGCTGTCACATCCCACTGTGCAGTGTTGTTCCAAATGGAAGAATTTAATTTTCCTACCTTCACACTGTCAGCAGCACACTGATTCAAATCTTGAAGGTTTTCTTTATGCATGAAACCTAGAATATATTTTTGTTTTAAGCAAGGAACTACAAAAATTATTTTCTTCTCCATGTCCTCCACTGATACATTCTTAGATGCATACATACACAATCTTCCATTTTTCTCTAAAACATATAGATATTCTCCACCCTTCTCACTTCCCTACCTGAGGTTAAAAATGTCAGGAATTCCAATTGCTGAAGCTGTGCTTGGCGCAGGACTAGGGAGAAATGGGGCTTGGGTATAAGCAGAAATTTGACCTGCCATTTTCTCAGCCTTCAGCAGAGAGAAAGAGGATGTTATCTCATGCATAAAGGGGTTTCAAAAGAACTCACATAACCTGTTCTCAGCCACTGCTGGTTTATAGTTTGAGATAAAATTGCAAGCAAATTAGTAAGGATTTACTTGGCTTTACAAAATGCTTTTACTTTAAAACAAAAGCACAAATAAATAAAAAACCAACCAAAAAACCAAACAACCAACAAAAAACCCACATTTCTGAAAACACTGCAGCTCAAGTTTCTCTCATTTCTCATGTCACTAACTCATGACTTCAGACTACTCCATAGCAAAACTGTGGAAGCCAAGATCTAATATTTGCAGCAATTGATTTGTGCAGGCTTCAACAAACCCTGTTGCAGATTTGCAGAAGAGAATGAAGAGTTAAAAACAGCTCAGTCCTTTTGTTCCTGCTGTAGTGTTCTCTGTTGCAAAAGGCAGTTCAGTTTCATAGAAACACAACAGCAAGCAGCTATAACAGAATACATTAAAACCACATTTGTTCAATAAAAGAATGCCATTTCACAAAAGGTCATGCTTTCAGTTCTGAGGAGGCTGCTAGTCACAAGCAAAATGCCAATACATCATATCACAAAGCATTGACTTGTCTATTCCCCAGTCGCCTTAGACAAAAAAAATGGGGAAAATAGCACTTACCCACCTTCTCAGATGCTGAAATATTTGGTCATAAAATGAAAACACATACTACTGAATATTTAAAATAAGGCACATGTGAAACAAGACATGTAGTTCCATAAAGTGAGTAACATGTGGGAGAGGCACTGTTAAGAGTCTCACTGGGAAAAACAATAGTCTTGGAAAAAAACAGTAACTGTTGGTTTTAGCAGTTTACCTCATTGTGCACAACAATCCACAGCAGTTATTTCAAAGACAGATACTTGATACTAAACTTTAAATATTAAAGACAAACTGCCATTTCAGGGAGTTTCTCCACTTGACCTGAATGACTGCAGCCCTAATAATCTGTTTCTACTGATGGTATAAAGGAGACTATCACAGATATTCCACCACCTCTGCACTATCTCATCCATAGCTCCAAAGTGCTGTTTCCTATCATTTTAGCCTACATCCTGTAAAGTTTCCAACATCTTTAAAAGGTGATTTTTATGCTAGAAGAAAATTCACTTTTAATCTGGGGTAAATTGATTACACCATTCAATCTGCAACCTCCTCTTGAATAGAAGAGCCCAGCTCTTTGCCCATGTGTCTCTTGGGCACTTAGTTAATGAAGAAGGAAAACTTTGCTGATTGCATTGACTGAATTCTTGTCTTTTTAAAATGTTGTCCTCGCAAAAAAAATGAATATTCATCAGTCTGGATAGATGAGGAAAAATATAGTACTGCCTATTATATCCATTCTTATCTTTTTTAATCCTAAGTGGTAAAGTAAGTCAGGTTTCTATACATCAAGTATTAGAGGCAGCAGCACCTATAATTATGATTCCTTTATGAGGAACAACTTTTTGCTGATTTATATATTTTCCAAAGAAACCATTCAATTAAAAAGGCTGATGAGGGATGGGCAGTCTCATTTTTTACCAGATTCAGTTATAATGGATCACCTTTATCTCAGAATCTGGGGAATGGAAAAGTACATTACCTTCCCCTTACTATAAAGTAAAAGGAATTGTTAGCTCTCACAACTAATAACTCCAGAAAGGACACAAAATACCTCAAGGCTGCTGTCAGGATGAGGTTGTGGTTTTGCAGTTTCCACCTGACCAAGCCCTACAGCTCAGGGCAAGCAAGTCATCATTCTCAGAACAATTGATAAGAATGTCACCTAAGACCAGGGAATATCCTCAGCACTGCCTGTGCTTTGAACAGGGTAAGGACTAACCCAAGGGGAGAGAAGATGACTCTGAAGGTGGAAAAAGATGGGGGCAGAAGAGCCCAAAACCAACAGCAGGAGCAGAGGAGGGGGGAAAAAGAGAAGACAAAGGCAGAAACTGAAGAGGTAGAGGTGGGAACTTAACAGGTCTTTATCAGTTCTCTCTCATGCTTTGTTTCAGTTCCTGCTACTTTAATTTTATTTTTAAGGTTTTTTTCAATGTAATAAAAAATCCCTACTGTAGCAGCATTAAAAGACAATCAGATTTGATTGTTGGGCAAAGCACATGAGGAAAGCAAATAATCAGCAAAGAGCTGACAATCTAAAAATTCTGGACCCCTACAGAATAACTTCTGCATGGACATAAATTTTTCCTCTTATCAGTTATATACAGGCTTTATTGCCTGTGTACATCTTAAACATCAATTATCCATGCAACTTAGAAAAAAAATAATCATAATTGATGCTCTCTTACTCAAGGCAAGTTTTGAGAGAAAATTAGTGCTCTAAATGGCAAGATATTCAAACAAAAGCACTGATTATAACTCTTACTGATATGAGCTTTTAAGTGGCATATGACATATCCAGATTGGTTCATTAAGAAAACAGCTTTAGGGTTGGATAGTAGCTGAGATTTTTTGTTTGTTTGTTTGTTTTATGGCTAAGGATAGCCAGATGGATAAAGATTTTATTAGAGGTATTGGCAAGTTAATGCTGCTGAAAAGCCTGATACACAAGGCGTTGATTTAAAATTGGAACATTGGAGTTTTATCAACATTACATTCAAGCAGTTTTTCTGCTTGAAACTGCAGCCTGGATGTGTCATTCTGGTTTGTGTATTACCTACCTCAAAAGAAATAAAACCCCAAAACATCAGAATTATTCTGTCCAGGGTGAAAAAGATGACCCCAGAGCATTCACTGCAAGAGAAGAGCCAGAATCCTTGAAAACCTGTGTGTGCAAACATGAGCACTGTGCTCTGCTCGTGCCCATACCCAGCTGGCAGGCAGGTGACAGAACACACTGTCCCTGAACATCACCCAGCCTGGAGAAATGGATTTCACCATTGCTCTTCATCTACCTTCCAGTTCAGACTCCAGGGTGGGGAGAAGCACTCCAGCAACCTCCAAGCCTTGTACTGCAGATGAATCCCTAACACATATGTCATTTGTTGAAAATACATGCATCATATTCATCAGATAATCCCTGATTTCCTGATACAGGTATGAAAACGGTCTTGGCTTGGAATGCCTGAACCAAAGCAATCTGAATGGACTTGAGTAGTCTCCAGAGGAGTCACATAAGGGTGACATTTATCTTTGTTTCTTCATTTTTAGCATAGACAAAGAGCCATTTACATTCCTGAAAGATCTTGCCTCAGCAGTTTCCCTTTTGAGACAGTACAGTAAGGGGAAGACCCAGCTAATCTATTTGCAGCCTTCACACAGTACACCAGAAACTTTGTAAGTATGGACAGGTGCCTGCCTAGGAAAGCTAGTCATCTAATTTTAGGTATGCCAAGATGAACAGGAGGAAAAAATGCTGTAAAGAGAGCATGGTTAGCAAAGAAAGGATTTTGGCCAGCAAGAAAACAGCATAACTTTATCAGTGCACATCCACACAGCATGACACTTTGTTATTAACACACAGGAGAAAAAACTTTGGGATTAATATCACTTAATCTGCAGTGATTACCTGTATCCCTGGAGTTTCTCCTCTCATCAGAACAGGAATTCTTCCTAAATTTGGCCCCTACCTCTTAGCCAGCCTCACGACAGACCTTCTCCACTAGTAGAGATTTCAAGTGCCTGAGTCAGCACAGAGAAGTTACCTGAACCCAGCCAGCTGCAGCAATCAGCAAAGGGTGGAGGGGGCTCAGAGAAATGAAGAGAGGCTGCTGCATCTGACCTATAGCAGAGCAGGTCAACTTTCTCCTGACTGATCAGGGATTTGGGTCAGGACACATTGCAAATGAGGTAGGTTTTGGATGCTGCTTCCACCAAAATAAGGATCTGCTTGGCTTGTGATGCCTCCCAGCACTCAGCAGCCCAGCTGGAAGCCATAAGCAGCTATCAGCTCAGGGCTCATGACATCACTGTAGCACCAAGCACATTTTTCACATACTAAGACAGCCTGGATAGAGGCTGTTAGCTGAGGGAGTTTATTAAACAGCCAAACTGCTGGCTGCAGACACTTCATTTCTGCAGGTTATGCTCTTTGCTTTGCTGGAGTCATCAGCCTCCATCATGAGCATTGTTCAGCCTCAAGGAGTTTATTAAAAAATAAAAAATTAAAAAAAACTAACAACATTGACATTAGCATTGGTTAAACTTGCATGTCAGGACACCTTAAAAACTAATTTCTGAAAAGCACACAATGCCTCCCAACTCCCCTTTGGTTTCCTACAGGGGCCAAGGTTTCTGGTTGTAAATTTTACTCAGCAGTAACTTAATCATCTTGTGAAACATGCACGAATCACAGAGAGCTGTTTGATAAAGGCAGGCATGTATTTAACTCCAGCAAAGGCAGCCCCTGGGAACAAAGCAGTTCTGTACCACGGTGAAGCAGTCTTGTGAAAGAAATGAATCAGAGCTGTACTCTGCCCTGTAGCCTCACAGAAGCTATGCTGAGGGGCCAGCTTTTCACCCTATTATACCTTTGGGAAAGGAGAATTACCATTGTTGAGGAATTTTGCAGTGTGCTAAGAGGTTTCATAATCCCAGGGCAGACTGAGATGGTGCAAGAGCCTCAGTCTGTCAAGTTAAAGGACTAAATCATTGCTTCAGCCACATGCCTTTGGCAGCCACTCCCAGCTCCCCTGGAATGGAGTTGCCTTTCCCTGTGCTAAAAATCCCCAGTGTTACCAATGCAAGGGAGGAGGCTTAATCCAGGAACTCAGATGGGGGTGATGAACATGCACACCCTTACAGTGGGGCATGCCCGTGGTCTGCCTTTAGACCTGAGGGAGAAACATCAAGTGTAAGCCCTGCTGTAGCCCCCCCAGACACTGACACAACCCACAGGAGAAAACTGCATCCTGACACTGAGGCTGTGGTTGGGCACCCTGACCTCCAGAGACCTGATTTAGAAGAGGCCAGTCTTTGACTTTCAGACCTTCTAGGTTCAAGGCCTCATGAGCTCCAGAGTGGGAAATGCAGAGAGAAGTAGTTTTAAAGGTCCTGTATTGACCAAGTAGGAGCCATCTGTTCAGCAAAACAGACTTCTGCCAGGTTCTTCAGGTCTGAGCAATTCTTGTAGGCAGCACAGTATCACAGCTACACTAACAAAGTGCTTCTAATTCAAAGTTTTAGTGTTTCAGAGTTCAGATGTGCATCTGGTCACATTCACAGGTAATTTTAAATTGAGTTTTTACTGCACCATGAAGAGTGAAATACAGAAGGCTGCTTTCTGTTGCTGGTTTTATCACAATTTTTAAAAAAGCTTCCAGTTCCCTTGGGCAAAGGAAGTTAGCTGCAAAGTCAATCACAGAAGCTTAAGATTTGTTACACTTAGTGTATAACTGAAATAATACACTGCAAAAGGTATTGCACAGCAGTGGTCACAAGTCCTGAACTGGAGGGACATGTGACCAGAATAACTGAGGACAAGCTACGATGAAGGACAAGTTTGAAAAACAATTTAAGAGTTGATATTGTTAACACAATTTTGTCTAAGCTGACAAGACACCTGAGTCCCAGTTCCAGTGGGACTCCCATGTGCCAAACACAGCACAGCTTGGTTGGTTACTTACTCCTCCTTTGAGGTTCCCTACTGATTTTTTTTAATAGCGTGAAGCCCCAACTACATGTGAGCAAAAAGCTTTGAAAGAGGAAGACAACATTTTCTTATTCTCTGCTGGCAGTGTACGGGCTTTTTTCCACAAACTGGACAGGAGTTGTGGACTCTTCTAGCCAGTGACCATCATTAGGGCCTGTACAAGCTGTCTGGAGTCCTGAGTGCACTCCTAGCTGTTAAGGCACAATTTGACTTCTGAGCAACCAGTGCCCAAAGCCTTCACATTCTTCTTCAAATTCTTCCACCTCTTCATTGATTTTTCCTGCTGACCCTTTTGATCCTATTTGAAGAAGCTGAGTGGGAGCATTTCATTTCATGGAAAAATATTAGGCCTGAAGAACAACAGCTGTAGCTTCCGCAGAAGCTAGAAAAACTTTTACATGGCATTGCCTTCCTACAAAGCTGTCTGAGGGCAAAAAATGCTTAGAAGTTCATCTTACTTATCTGATGACTTTGCCTTTCCCAGCTAGCAAGGCAGGGATTTTGCAGCTGCTGTTACTGCACCTCATTTATCAGCAGCTTCCTCTGCTGGTACTCAGAGGATTGACACTTGCTATTGTAACCCACACAGAACAAAAACCCCACTCTTGAAGGAAACAAGAGCTACGTGATGCCCTTCTACTGACTTGGCAGCTGTGGGAGATGCTGGGCTGGATTGCTGGGTCCTGCTGATGCCCACCATCAATCTCACATCACCACTGATGGTCTGTAATGGTCAGGAAGCAGAGTCACAAACAGGAAACAGGATGAACACATTCTGCATTTTGACAGGAGCTACTCCTCCTCTTGGAGTGTTACTAAGGTCAGAAATAAAGACAGAGACTCTCACAGGGGGCTTCAGTGGTGAGGAAGGGAACAATTAGGATATATTTCAATAGGTTACCTTAGACAGACTGCAGTGAAACAACAATCAGCTCCAACAGGACATAGTGTGAAGGGTTATAGGGAGCTATTTGATGCCAGTTGAGAGCAAGGCAGGCAATATGAAACCAGCTTTACACTGACTGCAGCTGAGGAATATGAGAACTGAACTGGCACTGGTCCCACAAAACATGTGTTTGGGTATCACAGCCACCCGTAGCTCTGTTACTACTTCAGTACTTCAGTTACTACACCAGTCCTTCAGGGTGCAGTTTTCATGTTACAGATAAGCTGAAGTAATGTGTAGGGCATGCTGGAAAGAGGAGTTAAGCTTCTTTCTCCCTCTCATCCTCAATACCTGGCTGTGGCTTCTCAAGGCATCAGGAGTAGCTCTCACCTGACCCCTACTGCAAGCAGGTAGGTAAGGGCAGATTTCCACCAGCAAACAGAAGTGATCAGCAGTATGTTGGCTTAACTAACATGAAACCTGCTGCCCAGAATCCCCATTTCATCACTGCTTTAAGCAGACTGTGCTGGCAGGGGCAGACCTTCTGTCCTCTTCCCCTGCTGCAGCCACTCCCCTTGCACTGGCAGTAGCACCAGACCCAACCTCACCTGATGAGCACAAAGACCAAAATAATCTGGTTGGATGGGGCTCTGAGCAACTGACCTTGTTGAAGATGCCACTGCTCATTGCAGAGGGGTTGGACTAGATCACCCCTAAAGGTCCCTTCCAATCTAGCCTATTCCATGGTGCTATAAACAGCATTCCTTCCCATGGCAGGCACCTAGCTTGCTCTTTCTCTTACATTTCTTCCTCTTGATATATGGGAAAAACTCAGGCTCCAACTGAGTTGCCATTTGCTGTCCTTCAGAAACCACTGCTGCCTCTCAACCACCGATTTTTAAACAAGAGCCACTACTTAATCTCAAGCAACAGGAAGCAATCATTTAATAGCCTCTGATTTGAGACACAGTTTTATCTTATTATCCAAAAGACACCTTATCCCCAAAGGGACCCACCATCTCCAGCTATCCAGCAGCTGGCCAAAATCAGCCAGCTCTCCACCACCAACTGCTAGCATTGCCATGGCAATTTATCCCCATAGAGAATGACAGTCACATCTTGTCTGGCCATGGCTGCTTTTCATCTTCTGATTCCCACCACATGGGTTAAAATGAGGAGCACCAAGACTGAATCAGGAGCTCTCAACAGACACAGGTACATAGTCAAATGGCATTTATGACCCATAAGTTTATTTTTTGCTCATTCTTTTATTTCATTCTGCCTGTATCCTTTCACATAGTTTAAAGCCTTAACACCAGGAACAGTATTTCAGCCTGTATGCATATGTCATAGCAAAACTTCATTATATTACTATTCTGTGTATTCAAAAAGATGTAAAGGTGCTGCATTGCCACAGCAGAACATTCATTACAGATAACTGCACACCAATGTGCAAAAGCTAACACGTGAGCTGCTTCTGTAAAGCAGTAAGTTAACATCTTGTACACTGCTCCTACTTGCCTGCAACACCTTCCCACTGCCTCAAACAAGAAACTCAGACAGAAATCTTTCACTTTTGCCTTTATTATTCTGAAAACCAGTGCTTCTCCTAAGTGCTTACCAGCTCCTACTATTTCTCACAAAGTGTTGCTCAGCAGCTTGTCATGAGTTACTTTTTCCCCCATCATCCATGCATCCCAGGCAAAAATAAAGATGCATAAGAGCAAAGAAACAGGTGTTTAGAAACTAAAATACATTTCCTTGGCAGCATTCATGTGGGAGATAATTCCAGCTAAACTATCCTTATGGGCACAATTATAATTGCACATGATAAGCTTTAAGGCAGTATGTAAGAATGAGATAACTTCCCCTCCCTTTTTTTTCCCTGAGACGTGTTTGAGTGCTGTACACTATGTCTCTGATTCTTTAAAGCAGAAGGAAGGGAAAAGGAAGGCCTATCCATCCCCACCCACTCCCACAAAGCTTGGCTGCTAAGACTGCCCAATGACAAAAGAATTTTTTTAGGACTCAGAAGACCAGGTACTGACCTTTGCCACAGCCTCCCCACATACCTTTGGCCAGTCACCTCATCCTGCTGTAATGAGCAGTGGTAATTACCAGTGTGCTGAGAAAACAAACAGGAGCTGCTTCTATGCTGAAAAATTCCCAACCTGCCACTGGCCAAGCTTAATCAAGAAACAAGAATGATAAACCAGTGTGGGTAATTCAGCATGGTACTGAGATTAAGATGTGTTACAAAGCAACTAGAGACAGGTTAAATGAATCCAGAGATGATGTCATATTTCTGCATAGGGCTGTACTATGCTAACAAGCTGTGTTATCAGGATGCTCTATGCTATGCATCATCACGGTGTAAAACTGCATTTAACTGTAAATTTCACGGTTGTGTTTCAGTTTCAACTGCAGTGAACCCAGCTCAGCATCACAGCTCTTGAGAAAAAAGGCAGTGGTCTGCACATTGGCACTCGAACATCAAACTATTGGAGGCATTACAATATTGGAAGCATTACATAGTGTGATGCTGCCAGAGACTTCACCCCAGAGTGCTACCAAGCTTATCTGTGTGCAAAACTGCACTTATATGCTTTTTAGTGTAGTCCCCTTTTGTTGGGGAAAGAGTGACACTTAGTGATGCTCAGCAGCCAGCAGTGAGATGACACGTAAGTGCTGCTCAGGCCCATCAGGGCAGCAATTTCTAGGGTCCCTTCCTTCAAGTGCTTTGCCTCTCAGGACAGGACCACCCAGCTCTTAGTGCTCTGACCAGAACAACCATTCTCCTCAGCACAAACGACAAAGTCCATGCTAGCTTGCTCCAGGGCTGGCAGATCAGCTGCTGGCCAGGAAAACAGACACACAAAAAAGCACCTTATATAGTTAGATAAAAAGAGAGAATACTCATATAAAGAGAAGCAAGGAGGAGAAAAGGCAAGCTGGCATCCCTGTGAAGTTCAGTTTGATCTCAGAGATGAGCTTGTTAGGTTAGGACCTTAGAAGCAATATAGTTTAAACATAATGAGGGGCAGCACAAGAAACCTGAAAATGAGAACTGTGCTCTTGAATTACCACCTTCCTTATTTATCAAGAGCATAGGCACTCACACCTGGGAAGCCACAAGGTCTTCCTCAGAGCTTAACTCAAGCATCCAACACACAACATTAACACACAAGCATCTAATGACACACAACTACTACCCCAGCCACTCCCACCAGCCAATGAATCACCCATGACACTCAGAATTTATTTAGCAACATTACAAATGGGTTTTACATCTTTTGCTTTTGGTGTTTACCCACTACTGAGCAACAGGAGAGACTACTGCATTCTTGTGGGAAACAAATGGCACAGGGAAAATCAGAAGCAGCTGCCTACCTTCTGGCTGCAGCCATAGCTAGGTCTAACACAAATGGCTTAAATACCAGAGGCCTGACAAACTCACTCAGAATACTAGTGTCTAAATTATGCTCCCAATTCTACTGCCCTTACATAGGTCAGTTCATTGCTCACTTTGGCAATAGCATCAGGTAGGCATGCAGAGGACCCTGCTCAACAAGCCTTAGAATTCAGTCACCCTTTCACACTAGGGACATTAAATCCTTACAGGTGACTCCCAGAAATGCAAATATGGTAAAGGGCAAAGGGAAAAAGTTAGCTTTCCCTCAGTGCTAACTCAATTTTTGTTTTATCCCCACTGCCAGGCAGCTGGTTCCCTCTATTCCTGAACCAGGCCACAATGGACCAGGACTAGGGCAGCCCGAAAGGTCTTTGTCTTCATCCACATAGCAAATGCACTGCAATGATCTTCTTCCCAAATCAAAAGGTAAGGTTTACTGTGTCTGTTAGAAACAAATCTGAACAATTCAAGCACATCCATCCAGACTGTAGTGCCCTTACACAAGCCAATCCCTTACAAAGTGCAGGAGGAGCTGATGGTTTGGAAATGAGATGTTTAATTTCACAACACTCACAGTGCATTTATGTTTCAAAGTCAAAAGAGTTGCACGTTCTAAGAAATTACAGTGTTCAACCAAACCTGCTCAATTCAAAACCAGTAATTTTTCAAAGCAAAAGTAAACAATTTTAGGGGACTTTTCCATCTTAAGGCTAACAGGGTCTGTGTAGATCTTGAAAAAAAAAAAAAAGTAGAAACTGAAAAATGAAAACATTTGTGTGTTCATAATAAGCAGGAGAGAGGATAAATTCTTCAGGCTTGCCTAGGAAAAATGATAAGGTGGTAAAAAAAGCTAAAATGGTAGCTAAAGTTAAGGACCTATTTGAGACAATTTTGTTATACTCAGGATTGGAAGAGAAAAGGAAAATATATTTGTGAGCCAAATTTCCCAGCCTTGACCCCTTAACACTCTTATCAGACACAGCATAACCACTCCCTGGGAAGATCTCAAGCAGACCTAAATATTGCCTCATATTTCCACTACACAAACATTTCTCTGCCCATAGGAGTGGGAGCTTTCTTCCTTAGTAGGAAACTCTGTCCTCAGGGCAGTCTGCTCTCTCTCTCAAACACCATTTTGTGAGATCACAGTGGAAGATCCCTTGTAGCTACAAATGAAAGAAATCCCATTTATGAGATTATATTTATTTTTAAGTGCTTGACTGCCACTCCTAAGCCCTTTGGCCTTCTGTTGACCTTTAGGATTTCAAGGCAAGATGCTACTCTACTTGTGCTGCTTAAACTGTTTTAGCTTTGGGATTGTGCCAGACAGACAACTGACTGCAACTATTATAAGAGTCATTTTCCAGCATGTGGATTACCAGCATGTGGCCACTTAAGCTAATTTTATGTGGGATCAGAAGCCTCATAGGCCACAGTTTCATGTTTTCTCACTCACATGCATGTCCTTTATGTCCAAAACCCTGTTTCTCATTCTCTGGCACGTCTTCTTCCACTGTACCTGTACAGAAAACCAAAGAATATGCTGCACGGATGACTAGATGGAAACTGCTGTTTTAGGACTTTTTGATTTACAGAGAAAAGAACGGAAAAAGACTGACAGTTTTGGCCCAAGACTTGGTTACTTTGTGATACAGCTCATGTTTACTGATGCCTTGAACTGCTTGTTAGATGAGAATATCTCTTCATCAGTTCTGTGATTTCTCCTTGCCATTTAAGAGAAAGAAGGGCTAAAGAGCTCAGACTATGGAAAAAAGGAAGTAGAGTATGGCTACTCAGGAAGAGTTTAGGAATAAATACAGTTAGGTCATGTAGAAAGAAAATTAGAGAGACGAAGCCATGATTTGAACTCAATCTTGCCACTTAAGGATAACAAAAAGTTTTTCTACAGATACATCAACAGCAAAAGGAGAGGCAGGGAAAACCTCCATTCTTTGTTGGACATGGGGGGAAACAGTTACCAAAGATGAGGAAAAGGCTGAGGTATTTAACACCTTTACCTGAGTCTTCAACAGTGAGACAGGTTGTCCTGAGGACAGATGGCTTCTGGGGCTTGTGGAAATAGGAATCTGAACAGGGAACAGTTTGTGACCTCCTGAGCCACTTGGATCCTCACAAGTCCAGACAGGATCCACCCCAGGGTGATGAGGGAGCTGGTGAAGAGCTCACCAAGCTGCTCCCCATCATTTACCAACAGTCCTGGCTCACTGGGGAGGTCCCAGGTGATTGGAAGTTTTTGAATGTCACAGCAATCCACAAAAAGGGACGAAAGGAGGACCCAGGAAACTACAGGCCTGTCAGCCTGACCTCAGTGCCTGGCAGGGTTATGGAGCAGATCATCCTGGGGGCAATCACACAGCTCCTACAGGATGGACAGGGGATCAGACCCAGCCAGCATGGGGTTAGGAAGGGCAGGTCCTGTCTGACCAACCTGATCTCCTTTTCTGATCGGGTGACCCGCCTGGTGGATGAGGGGAAGGTTGGGTACGGAGTCTGCCTGGACTTCAACAAGGCCTTTGACACCATCTCCCACAGCATTCTCCTGGAAAAGCTGTCAGCCCAGGGCTCAGACAGGAGCACTCTGTGCTGGGTTAGGAACTGGCTGCAGGCCCCCAGAGAGTGGTGCTGAACGGTGCTGATCCAATTGGTGCCACTCACCAGTGGTGTCCCTCAGGGATCAGTGCTGGGCCCAGTTCTGTTTAATGTCTTCACCGGCGATTTAGATGAGGGGATTGAGTCCATCATCAGCAAATTTGCAGATGACACTAAGCTGGGGGGGGTGTCGATCAACTGGAAGGCAGGAGGGCTCTGCAGAGGGACCTGGACAGCCCTGAGAGTTGGGCTGATTCCAATGGGATGAGGTTCAACAAGGCCAAGTGCCGGGTCCTGCACTTTGGCCACAACAACCCCATGGGGAGCTCCAGGCTGGGCACAGAGTGGCTGAGAGCAGCCAGGCAGAAAGGGACCTGGGAGTCTGGATTGACAGGAAGCTGAACATGAGCCAGCAGTGTGCCCAGGTGGCCAAGAAGGCCAATGGCATCCTGGCCTGTATCAGGAACAGCGTGGCCAGCAGGTCCAAGGAAGTGATTCTGCCCCTGTACTCAGCGCTGGTGAGGCCACACCTCAAGTCCTGTGTCCAGTTCTGGGCCCCTCATCTCAGGAAGGAGATTGAGGTGCTGGAGCAGGTCCAGAGAAGAGCAAGGAGGCTGTGAAGGGATCCAGCACAAGTCCTCTGAGGAAGGGCTGAGGGAGCTGGGGGTGTTCAGTCTGGAGAAGAGGAGGCTCAGGGGAGACCTCATCACTCTCTACAACTCCCTGAAAGGAGGTTGGAGCCAGGGGGGGATCGGGCTCTTCTCCCAGGCAACTCTCAGCAAGACAAGAGGGCATGGACTTAAGCTCTATCAGGGGAGGTTTAGGTTGGATATTAGGAAGAAATTCTTTGCAGAGAGGGTGATCAGGCATGGGAATGGGCTGCCCAGGGAGGTGGTGGATTCTCCATCCCTGGAGATTTTTAAGAGGAGACTGAAGTGGCACTCAGTGCCATGGTCTGGGAACCACAGTGGTAGCAAATTGAGGGTTGGACTTGATGATCTCAGAGGTCCTTTCCAACCTTGATGATTTCATGATGCTATGAAATAATTTGTTCACCAGTAATATTTGTATTATTTCATGTGACGTCATTTGAGCAAATCATGGGATTTAACGGCAAAATTCATTAGTTTTTCAAATCTAGGTATTAATTTATCTTTTGCAGCTGTCAATTCTAAAAGCTCCTTGGCAGCCCTCCCAGCCATTCGTGCAGGTCTCCACCCTTTCCCAGTGCTCGGCCATTTTATACAGGTGCACCAGCCTATGGGTCTGCCTCTTGCTCACTTGCCACAGTCACAATTACATTAATTTGGCTCAGTGTTTTTTAGAGAAAAGCTAAACCAGTTGATATGCCCAAAAGCTTAACTACAACTTTTTTACAAGTAGTGAAGTAAGAGCAGAGGGGTTTCCTGGAGTCTTACAAAGCTTGGGTAGAAGCCCAGGTCGCTGCCCCATACAAACTGCTGAGCCAGCGGCTCACAAGCCTCAAAGACATCAGGAGTTGCAGTAATATCATTGTTTTTCTCTCTTGCTCCCAACTGAGGGGGTCTCATCTCTTCCCTTGCCCTCATTGCAGCCATATTCAACTTGTTAGCCCAGACAACCATGTGCAACTTTTTTTTCTGCAAACATATTGTACATGTACATAAGTGATTCAATGAGCAATAGAGCAAGCCAGAGCATAAGCAACTTGAAGATGCAACTAATATGACAGATGAAAAAACTGGAGAGGGAAGTGGGGGTTAACCCTTGCTATAGGGGTTAGCTGCTAAATTGTCTGAAGCCTCCTCATGAGAGCACAGACTTCAAAAAAGGAAGGCAGCTATACAGTTTAGCAAGAGACAGCTGGAGTGGGGTTACAGCTCCCCACAGCACCATCACTTCAGTACACTTCTCACACTGAAAACACCTTTTCCTAGCATAAACACCAAATTTAGTTCACCTCTAGGACATGTCACCATTAGTACAGAAGCACCAACAGGACCACAAAATAAACAGGAGCTGTAGTAGACAACGCAACAGACATTTCTAATTTCAGGCATTTAGCACCTCTGAGCATGAGAAAACAGTTATTTCCAAATGCTCCAGAGTTGCTAATTATCACAGCCAGGTCTGAGTGCTAGAAGCTGTGACAACTATCAGAGCACAGAGAAAAGACCTTAATGCCAAAGTTCCTGGGGTTTAGTTTGATTTCCAATCCTTGCTGGCCTGACCAACAAGAAAACCTCAACAATTTCAGTCAAGAGGTAAGAAACATATCCTCCAAATCACACCTCAGACCTGTTCAGAGATGTTCAGCATGATTACAGCTGATCCATTTTCACTTTGTAAATAAGGACTCTGCCCAGTAAGCTGCAGAAAACTAAACAGAAATACAGGTCATGGAGATTTTGACACAAACTGAAGACCTCTTTATTTTAAACTAATTAATGTCAAATCCACCAGTCTAGAAGTGTTCAATCAGGTTCCAAATTTTGTGACACCTTCCTGTCACACATTTCTTAAAACATCTCCTTACTCCACTAATGGGTTATCAGATGTCTATGCACTGTTAGACCTCAGCTACAACAATCATTTCAGAAGGCAATTTTAAAAAGGAAGATACCAAATACCATTTACGTTCATTTCAGAAAGTTTATTGCACCAAATGCCGCAAAGAAATAGACCAAAATTATAGCACACATTAACAACTATAAGGAAAAAAAACCCTGTAGCTTAACATTGGTATTCAGCCATTCCTAAAAAAAAGCCTATGCTCTCCAAACATGCAATAGCAACACACATCTTTTTCTACTATGGAAAGCCTGCAATGTATGTCAAATTAGTCCACTTGACCTCAAAAATAAAAAAAAGAAAAAAAAAAAGAAAGTGTCGAGTATATTCAGCAGTTCAGACTCAATTTTTATTTGGATCCTTTTAATTCAAGTTATACTTGAGGGATAAGTGATAATTTTGTGTAAACTTTATATACAAGTGTTTGGTGTGTCTAAAACGGGTTTTTTACTTTAACAGTAAAGATGCACATAGAAAAGAGTAGGGATGATAAATCTGTAACTCTGGAGGATGCCATTAGGAATGTGAATGATAACATTACAGAATCAGTGCCTATTCATTTCTTTAGGGCAGAAGAAAGATGTATATACCAGTTCAAAGAGTACCTACTTAAATTAAAATGCTTGGATTTTGGTATTTTGGGGGGTTAAAGAACTCATTGATATCAAACACCAGAATTTAGTAGTTCATTCCTCCCCTCTGTGTATAAAGGTTTTGTCTTGCCTGAAAAAAACAAAGCATACATTCTTTAAATTGCACTGTGTAAACTGCATTATGTGGGATTTCAGAAAGACTGTGCACTCCCACTTAACCAAGAAAGTATGTATTTAAGTTTACAAAAAACTATGTAATACTGATAAACCAACTTTGGAATATTTGAAAATTAAGCTACATTATCAATACTAAACACATCTGTACATTCATATCACTTTTCATCCCATTAAAATAAAAACAGAAACATGCCCCAAAGATCTCTAACAACACATCTGTAAATACTGCCCTGTCATGCCACACTGATTTACATAAACAGCAAGATGCTACCAAAAACAAATTAAAGACCTAGAGTCAGAAAAAGCCCTAGAAGTTGGAATCCTGTTAACTGAGGTAGTACATTTGGTGGAGGGGAAAACATGCATTTAACTTTCTTTAGTCTAAAGCCTTTTAAAAGTAATAAGCAACTTTCGGGTTGGATTTTCTTTCCCCAAGACTAAAACTGAGAAAAATATAGTTCATCATCTAATTTTTGAAGAGCAGCAAAATGTTAGAGAAAGCAGCAAGAACTATAAAAACTATAAAATTTTAGCTTGGGCTGAAGAAAATCCAAGTGCTTTTGACCACCGGCGGCCCTGCCACCCCTAGGTTAATCTGATGTCTTCCAAGAAGGCAGGTTTTTAATTTTTTTTTTTTTTTTTTTTTTTTAATAGCTGAAGTAGCAAAATCAGGTGTTACTGATCACAGTAGTAGTGTTGAAATCACTGCATGTTGGCTGACCTTTGACTTCCTTAGTATACTCTGTGGCAACAAAAGCACAGATTTCTATACTAGCACACATTTCTTTGAAGAATCAGTCTGTTCAGATAAAATCCCAACTAATGCTTTAAGAAAACTGGATTCTACTTTTAATGAACTCAGCTACTATTTAAGAGTGACATGAAGTAGAGAAAGACCATGAGGATTTCTATACACACTCAGGGAAGTGGTTTCCTAGTCCTACACGTGAACATGCACAAATTCTCCATCATAGGGGAAGTTTAGGAAAATGAGACTTGCTTTGTAGTTCTTACTTTTGTCTTAAACTTGTTGGACAGAGTGATATCTGCTCTATGCAGCAGTGTTTACTTTCCAGTAGATAGAAGGATTCACAAACAGAAGATATGAAAAGTTTGCTTAAAGTATAAGCAGTAGCAGAACCCCTGAACTACAGAAAGATTTTAGCCTTTTTAGGCAGAATGCTAGGGATAAGTATGAAAATGCAGTAAAAGAAACATCTGGAATGTTAGGTCTAAAACCCAGCATATAAGGAACAGCTTTAGAAGTACTGTATCAGAATTTTAAGTATCCCCCTGGACATGGATACAACCCCTTTTCACAGTAGGTCAGTCTACCAATTTCCCTCAAAAAGCAACACAAGGTTAATTAAGACCCCCATCACATTTAAACAACTCACAATATGCACATTTCATTGTTTCAAATAATTGAAAGTTTACTGTAGAAAAGTCCAAACATCAAGGTAGTAGGAAAAAAAACACTTTTTAATAAAAGTGTGTCCTTTCAGTGTTAAAAAACTGTAATCATCAAAGAGGAGAACTCATAACCAGTGACCAGGAGTTTCTCATTAGAATCCACTATTCCCAAGCAACTGTGCTGCTAGCACTTCGCTTGCAAGCTGACAATTTCTGACACCTTATTCATGCTGGCTCACAACTGAATGATCCAACATTGAGTTTTCCACTTCTTTAAGAAGATTAGTTTTGATCCTTTGTTCTTTCCTCAATCTGGTCCATAGTTTCAAATCCAGCTTAACAGGGCTTTTTGCAAAAAAAGTTTTGTTTTCATTTTTTACATTCATGTTATCAAGCACGTGAGAACAGTAAAGTACAAAATTTTATTTTGCTTTCTAGAAACACAAAAGGCCAATATCAGCTCGTGGAGGAGAAGTATCTGGTCTCAGAGTAGTTAACCTATTAAGGAAAGGCACCCGGATAATAGTTTAAGATTTCTGTAAAAATCAAAAAGGGTAACTGGTAAACATTCATAGCAATATCAAATATTGGGGTTTCCCCCCTGCATTTCATTTTACTTCAAACAATGTTCCTCTTTTATTCCTACTTAGAGTGACAACTCAAAGCTGGAGAGAAAAAGTAATACTTTTGACTAAAGGTTTGATGGGGGGGTTGGTTGTTGTCTATTCTTTCCCCAGTGAGACTGTCCAGTTTGTGCCAGCTGCTTGGTGTACATGTGCACAGACGTGCACTAACAGCACTGGTATCATACAGAAGTTTGTCAAAATCATACTCCTCGGAGACAGCAATGCTTGATGACACCAAGACATGGGTTTAGTTCCCAGGACTACAGTCATATAGAAACTCAAGAGTTATTGAAGTTGCATCAGCAACAATGTAAACTTGTAGCAGAAACTCCATAAGGCTTTCCCACAAAGTATCTCAGAAGTCCATTCCATTTCTAGCCATGGGCTGATTTGAACACCTCCTCGTTAAAACAGAAGCAGCCACAGCTTTCTTACCCACTTGTCCTTTAAAGGAAAAGTTACACATCACCATTCCCATGTAACATTTAGCTGCTGAATCCAGGTTCCTTCTTCCAAGCCCATCGCTTCTACTATATAAAAACATGCTCTGCAAGAAGATCATGTCCCATCCAATATACCTGTGTATAGGAATGCTATATACACAGTTAACAGTTCCTCCTCCTCCTCAGCAAATAAACATACACCACATCACAGTTAAGAGTAGTGTTCCCAAATCCATTTTAACCCACTTGTTCTTTTAACTGTTACTTCATGGTTTTGAGCAGCGTTTTGGACGGCAGCTCCTGGTCTGCCACATAGTGTTAACTTTTGTCCTTTGAATAAAAATAAAATGCAAGTATGCAGTCAGTGTCTTGATTTAAGTCAGAAGTGAGATCGTAAGAAAAACCTGAATGCCTTTTATGTTATGTAAACGGAAGTTGTCCGATAAAACATCTGGTTGAAATCAGAATTGGAAGGTGGTAGAATTGTACAGTCATCACCTGCTTTCCTCAGTGTTCCCCTTTACCAGTGTTTGGCACCTCTGTTCTTCATTCAGCATTCCCATTTTCTTCACTTTACTTCACAGGAATGACTATCCTGAGATTCAAATTTTATAAGAGTATTTGAGCAACATATGGGGAGTGAGTACTTGCTATAGCAGCCAATAAAGGCAAGTCATTGGATTCAATCCTAGAAATTAAAAAAGAGACAGACTAGAGTCACCTTCACAAAAGAAGAGAAACACAAGATATTTTTCATCCATTTTAGGCAAACTGGAAGTGTATTGCTATGACTGAGTTCATTAATTATTATTTATTGCCATTACTCAAGACATACCAGCAAAGCTAGCTAATAATGTTTAAAACTAAGAAGTACACTACCATTAAAGTAAAAAAGATTGCATTATTACATTTTGTGGTATATAACCTTTTGTTCGTTTGTTTGTTTAAATAAAAACTTGTACTTATCTGCTAAGCCATAAATCTTAGCTTGTAGTCTTACCAGTCAGTAGGCACTAATAACCCCAATTTCAGAAAGTACTAAACATCAGCTTATGGAAGACTCTGCATTTCATGTTTTTGAGTGTAACTCAGTTCACTATACACCAGCACTTCCTTATTAAAAAATGACCAAAATCTGTAATTATTTATTATTACACAATAACAGTGACCATGAATGCCTTTCAAACGCAGTCGTCAGTTGCCAACCACTTTCAGTGGTTCTCAGAGACCAGAATATATTTATATATATTTTTGTATATTTATATACATAAATATATATTTATATGCATGTACATACACCGATAAAAGCTCTTATTTCAGGGTTTTGCTACCTACAGCTACGTTTCTCAGCACGAAATCTTGAACAGTCTGGATAAAAGATAAATTTTTACCCACAGTTCTAAAACCCATGTTCTTGGGAATGTGTATTCACTTCTCCCTTGTCACTCTTCTGCTGCCAGCTGCTGCATCCACAAAGGTTGTATGCCAATCAAGTGCTATTATTAGGAGACAGCTGCAAACAGGACACTTGCCTATTTTCCTACACCTGCTTTTTGAGCACCCCTCTTCCCTCAAGACACAACTGCACCACACCAAAGCTCCCAAATATTCTCAAGAATTTGTTGGGATAAATTTTGCATTAATGAGCTTGAGACAGCAAGCCTACATGTGACTGAGTGGATAACCTCCTAATAACCAAAATCCAAATTTTCTTCATACTGAAGATTTAAGAATGAAAAAGAATTCGTTCTTGCTGTTGAACTGTTTCTCCTCATGGCTCAATGTAACCCATTTTTACACCTTTTTAGGCATGTGGAAGAGAAGAATGCTAAATATGAAGTGAAAAGCAAGTCCTCATGGGAATAAAAACTGAGAAAGAAAATAACTGCCCCAAGTTTTGCCATTTGTGAAGACCAGTATCTGCAATACTCACCCCAGTACAATTCCTAGTTCTTTTACATGCACCCTCGTATGTCCTCGCAGATATTCTGAAAGCATTTTGCTTTTGAGATACATTTCCTGTAGTCTGTCCTCAAGATGCATTATGCACTGTAAACACAGACCAAAAAGCTCAGAATGGCTGAAGCAATCGTGTGCATTTTACAGAATGTAAGTACACAATTTCAGCTTCTACCTAAGCAAGAACATCTTTTAAACTAAATCTCCACTCCAAAAACCAGGAGACAATTGGTGTTGTTACAGCTGTGCTAGCAACATAAAGAAGTTACACTACCCCCTCAGAGGAGAACCCACTCATACAATTGGGGGTCTCCAATTTTCCTGGGCAGCAACTCTGTTGCACAAGCTGTGTATCCCACTCAAGCCGGCCAGTGTTTCTGCCCACTGAAATAGTTTTACCCAAGTCCAAAGACACTCAAGACACCTTACTCAGAATCAAACCACAGTACTTGCTCTTTGCAAAAAAGTAATAGTTCAAGTTGAAATAGTAATTTAATCACTCTCCTTCTATTTGGGCAGCAGCATCCTAGAACTGCATTTTATTTTTAAATACATTCATGTGACACATGGTAATTTCTCATACACCAACTGCAGGAGAGCAGGTTAATCTTAGCTTCAAATAGAGAGTTTATTTTGCAAGACAAGGTCAGTACATAGGATGTCTTCACAAGGTGAGCAGGTAGGATGTTTTATCAGGTACTTCGTTCTAGGACAAAACTCAGTTTGATACATTCCTTCTTTCCACAGGGATGACCACTTCAAAAAAGTTAAATTAGTTCAGCTCTCCAAACTCCAGGAGATGAAAGCAGGAAGCACATGCAGAACCTCACATTATGAAATGTATAATCATCCTGCAGGGGTAGACAGCAATTAGAAACAGTAGCAGCGAATAGCTTTGGGCCATCGTCCAATGTACTTTTTAACTTGAATGAAAACCCTAAGTATTAGAAATGAAATCCTGTGAAACCAGTTTTACTAATTAAAAAAAGAGAGAAGAGGAAAAAAAAAAAAACCATACTTGTATGTAGTAGACCAGGTATTTTTCTGGTGGTGTGGAGCAAGATAAAGAATTTTAATGATTCTCTGAGCCTATATCAGGTCTTAACTGATAATTCCTTGAGGCATTTTAAAAAACGTGTTACATAGTAGTAGAGTAAGAACATTGCAACTGGTGGAGAAAAGGCAAAAGTTTTCTGCAACTCCTTTGATCTATTTGCTTCAAGAAAGTTTTCACTCAAGTCAGCATAAACATAATACTTCTAATACTAGCTGAAAGGGAAATTTCCTTTTCCATTACCAATAAGCCTAATAATGCAAGTCTTCTAAAAACAGAGAAGTAGCTTAAAATAAGTTTAAAGGTGCAGGAAAAACTTGATATATTGCTGACATGCAGCAGCTGCAATCATCACTTCCCTCTCACCTGGTATACTGTGGAGCTCTCTGCAGCATGGTTACCTGTCTGAAGTGCCACAACAAAGATATCACCACTTGCCTTTCATCTGGTCTCAAGTTTGGTTTCAGTTTTTTGCTGTACTACAAAAACCTAAAACCTTATTCATCTGAACAATAACTGTATGTAAAGAAATATACACTCCTAAAGTGAACTTCAAACATACCATATTATGCTCATCTCTGATCAACATTCACACGTATGTTTTAGACAAATTTAAATCAGTAGAATCACTACATAAAAATCATACTTCTTGGTGAAACACTCAACTTCCACGCACCGATGGTTCTGTTCTAAGAGGAGGTGTAAAATCCACCAATGGAAGGATCAAAGTGCCTCTAAAATGGCTTGTAGAAAATTTAGAACTACTAACACTGTCACTGTACTGACAGAGTAACACCCTCTACTGCAACCCACCCGCTCACAGGTATTTTCAGGTTTCAGTCTCCTCTCAGCAATTCTATTGAATAGCAAAGCTACTTGAGAAAAGCACTTGCTGACAGGGGTGGCTAAAATATGCCTCATATAGAAGAGTCACACACAGGCACTATTACTTGGAGAGGAGAGAGAAGAGGCATGCACTGCACAGGGTCAGACAGGAAGCCCAGGAACAGAAAATTCTATGCTAGAAGCAGTCTTGGGTAGATAGAAGCTTTAAAACAAAGAGTAGAGAAGTGTGGAAATTATAAAATTGCCTAAAGAACTTTAGTTTTGGCATTTGTATTTTGGAATAGATAATTTTAATCTGGTCCATTAAATGTAAATTATAAATAAACCAGTATCTGTTACTCAACTGAAGCACACATTCTTTTAAATATGTTTATGTTATTTAAAATACATTTTAAATAATGTCTGCATTACTTCAGGCATTAGTTCATTGATACAGCAACACAGTGTACAAAACTCTGCATCTCCTATCTAAGCTAAGCTATTTTCCTTAGCTTCAGTTTTCAGAAAAGAAATACTTACAAAGTCAGCTGGGACGTTGAGCTTGTAAAGCTGTAAAATTGACTGCAACAAACTGGATACTTGACTAGAAACCAAAACATCCTTGCCTAACTTCATATTGTCCATCATCTTTCTCTGGCTTGTAGCTACTTGTACATTCCATTTATCAGTGTCTGCAATAATGCAGACAGCTTCTGCTATGGGCTCATCTAGCACTGGATGCTGCAAGAAAAAAAAAAAATTAACATCACACTACACTTTCATATGCATTTCCACAACTTAGTTTGACCTTCCACTTTTATTCACACTGAGACAGGGAATAAGTTAACCAATTAATGTTTTTGTCTAATAGGAAACCAAAGGTATCTCCAAAATGAGGAGTACCAACTTCAGTGACAGAGTTCACACATTCAGCAGTATGGGGTTGGTTAAGACTGAACAGTCAGTTTGATCAAGACATTTAATTCCGTTTCCTTAGTGCTTCAAAATCATTACTCCAATTGTTTTTCTTCAAGTATTCCAGCTTCCCTGAAAAGGTAAGGTTCTTATAGCAATAGGTATACAGATCCAGTAATGGTGCAAGGATATGCAGTGTTTCAGAGACATGTGAAGGATTTCACTATGCACAATCAAGCAGGGTATGCATAAACATTATCATATTAGATCAATCTGATGCTGTTTAAAGAAGTTACATATACACTCATCACTTGGGTAGTACAAACTCATTCCAGCATGATGATCCTTAATTGCTATAGAGAAGCTGTTGACTAAGCCTAGATAAATATTTGAAATTGCATACTAAAGTCACACTTACTTTAGTGAAAGGTTATTCATAAATTATTTATGTAATTTAGGAGCACCAAAAGTAGAGTAAGAACATGGCAAAAGTTACCTATAGACAATTACTTTCTGTAGTCAGTCACTGCTGCTACAGTTTAGTATACTATAGGCCTCCACAAGACTCATCTCCCTTGCAACACATGCCCCTAAGTGGCAAAATACAATGCTTCACCCAGCACATAATTCTCATGAAATATAGGTAATTCTACCTGCTCTTGTAACTGAAAAGAGAAGCCGTTTGAGGTTTAATTTCCCTGTTTGTAACTTGAAGTTGCAAACAGTATTCTTTGTGTTTATCTTTGAAGAGAAGCCTTAAAGAGAGTATAAAGAAAAGCACATGTAATTTGTATGTGGACAGACTTTGTACACAATGAATTAAAGGCTTACACATTTCAGGAAGGATGATGTGTCAGGTGAGGCTGTTAAGAACAGGTAAACAGAAAGAAAGCTATTCAAAGGACCTGCTTCCATGTATCTCAGTAATATCACAAATCCTACTATGATTCAGAAGAGTGCTGTAACTCACATGCATTGCATGAAATAGGTCTGCTAGTAGACACTGTTTGAGTTTTTCATCACTATTTATTCCATGCAGCACTAGATCAGGTACATATGTATGACAATAGCCACCTAGAAGTGATCTTCCAAAATTTTTCACACATTGACTGCTGATTGTATTTGACCTGAAACACAGAAATACAAACCAGGTAAGAGTCTTGGCTTGAGAAACTGCACTCAGATTTTATACGAATGCAAAGTTTGGTTTATCACCACTGCCTCTACTGCAAATATTAATCAACAGAACACCTGTACTCAAAATACAGTAAATTAATTAATGGTGCTCTTTGAAACAAGGATTTTAGAAGATGAACTTTAACAATTTATTGATTCTTTCAAATTTCTGAAAGGGCAAATGTACATGTATTAGAGCCTGTGGTATGTACAAACTCCCTGTTCTGCAGTTAACATTTGATAAGCCTGTTTTCTCAAACTCAGCCCAAAAAGCAAAATCTTTCCAGGTACCTACCTTAAGCATCAGCAAGCTACATGTGCACCTGTAGAGCTCAAAAGTTTTCAAAAAGGATGTCCTTATTTATTTCAAATATTTCTTTATCAAATATCTAAGATCTAAATGGTTATCAGTTTCAACAAAGCTGAAGTTTTGCTTGTCCTCAGCTGTTCTGTCTACACATCTACATTAAAGATTTCAGGCAGCTCATATAAAAAGCTTTGGTGAGTTTTTATTAGACATCTGAAGAACACCAGTCTCACAAAACTTCACTACCTGCTCTGTCTTGGTTTTCTTTTTGCAAAGTCTGTTCACAAGAATTCTAACCACATCATACTTGTTTGCAAGGCACTTACCCAACATCCCAGAGGATTTCAGACTTGAAACTCTGAACAACTTTAAAGGAGCAACAGCTTTTTACTCCATTTAATTCTAAATTAATTTAAAATTCTTTACCTTGGTAATGGAAGTTCCACTTCTGAAAACTCTAATCTTTTGCTGACATTATCATGATGTGCTTCATCAGGGATACAACAATCCCCTTCCTCATCACTGGCTCCAAGAGCACTGTCTGAACTCTCATTTCTTGGAATGTCCCCTTCAACTCTGAAGATTTTCCTTCCAGCATCCCCACAGGGGACATCTTTAGAACCTACTTTAGGGGAATCCTGTTTGATAGCAGAACTTACTTCTACATAGCCAGGGGAATAGTTCTCCAGACTGCCAGAGCATAAAGTTCTATTTTCTTTCAGGCTTGCCAATTGTACAGTTTCTATGCTACCTGTGGGCAAAAGAGTGTCACTAGATACTGTGTTCACTAAAGTTCCTTCACTTTCCATATGTTGGTTAAGTACATTCTCCTTCCCCTTGCAAGGTGGGATTTGAGCATAACAAACGTTATGTTTACTGAAGGGTATAAAGGCAGCTTCACAACTTTCTTTTTGATTCTGGGAAGCATCCACAGTCAGATTTGTGGAACTTGAGGCACAATTTATCACCTCTGGATTTTTTCTGTATGCCTTCAGATTTTCTTCCATTTCTCTTCTTTGAGTTTCTAAATCTGACTCAGGTGATGCAGAACTTCCAATCTGAAAGGTGACCTTCTCTAAGTGGGAACTCCTGTGACCAGACCTTTCAGGACAAGGTAAGGCAGATGACCTACTAGACAGTTGCTTTTCCACTTTTCTCTCATTCTGGTTCTTGGTGTTCTTGACATCCATTAAACCCTCCAGTTTAGATGGTTCTTCAAAATGGTACGTTATGATTCCTGTATCGGTGACAGTTCTTTTCCTGCCATCAGCTGTTCCTTTACAGGAACTGCTTGTTAGAGAGCCCACAGATGCTTCTGAGTTCTGACTAGCCTTTCCTACTGCTTCTCTCTTTTCTTTTGAAGAGACTGGGACAGCATGAGTGCTTTCTGGGTCATGTACCCACCCTGCAATACTATTGTTCTTACTTCCATTATTCTTTGGAGGTAGGATTGGAGGCACAAGAGCAGGTTCATTTTTAACAGTGACAACCACATAATCAGACTCCTCTACTTCTCCCTTTTCTAGTGCAGTTGTGATCTTGCTTCCATTTAGCACTTGTTCTCCTTCTACAGCCTTCTCACTCCATGTCAGCTGATTTTCCTGCAGCTCAGAGCACCGAATGAAGTAAGTCAGAACATAGAGCAAGCGCTGCACCAATTCTTTGCGTTTTCCAACAATAACAGTTCGAGTCATTCTAACTGGAGAGCCTATGGCACCATAGAGATCACCTACACAGGAAAACAAAAATTATTCAACACACTTTGAGCCAGCATTTACCATGGACAAAAGTTAGGAAGTTAATTTATTTCACAGTAAGTTCATAAAACAAAGAAAAAAAAAGAAGTCCCCTAGCCTGCTTACAAGATACTATAATTTAGAAACAGGCACAAGAGGTGAAGAGCAATATAGATCCAGCTGAACTCTGAAGCCAACTATATTATTTCCTGTTTTTCTACTAATTTTCTTTTACATCAAAGTTTATACTGTTTTAGAATCATAGAATCTTTATGGTTGGAAAAGACCTCTAAGATCACCAAGTCCAAGAGCCAACCCAACACCATCATGCCAACTAAACCATGTCACAAAGTGCCACATTTACACATTTTTTAAATGCTTCCAGAGATGGTAACTCCACCACTTTCCTGGGCAGCCTGTTCCAATGCTTGACAACCCTTGACAAGAAATCTTTCCTACTATCCAATCAAAATCTTCCCTGGCACAACTTGAGGCTGTTTCCTCTTACCATTATCATCAGATCCTTAAGAGAAGAAACCAACACTCGTCTCCATTCAAGTAGCCATAGAGAGGGTCTCCCCCCCTCAGCCTCCTTGTGTCCAGGCTAAACAACTCAGTTCCCTCAGTATCCTCTCAAGATTTGTGCTCTAGAAACTTCATTAGCTTCATTACCATTCTCTGGATACACTTCAGCAGCTCAATGTCCTTCTTTTGCAGTGAGGGGCCAAGAACTAAACACAGTACTCAAAGTGCAGCCTCACCAGTGGAGGTCATGAGGACAATCACTGCCCCAGTGATGGCCACACTATTTCTGATACAAGCCAGGTGGGCCACCTGGGCACACTGCTGGCTCATATTTAAACAGCTGTCAACCAGCACCCCCCAGGTCCTTTTATGCCTGACAGCTTTCCAGCCACTCTTATAGCCTGTAGCATTGCCTGAGGTTGTTGTAACAGAAATGAAGGACCCAGCACCTGGCCTTGTTGAACCTGATACCCTTGGCCTCAGAGCCCATCGGTCCAGCCTGTCCAGATCCCTTTGCAAAACCTTCCTACCCTCAAGCAGATCAACACTCCCACACAATTTGTTGGCATCTGCAAACATACTAAGGGTGCACCCAATTCCCTCATCCAAATAATTGATGAAGATATTGAACAAGACTGGCTCAAAACTGAGCCCTGGGAGACACCATTTGTGACTGCATGCTAACTGGATTTAACTCCATTCATCACAACTTTCTGGGCCCAGCCATCCAGTTAGTTTTTTAAGAGCACACCTGTCTAAGCCATAAGCCACCAGCTTCTCTAGGTGGCTTTACTTAAGTCCAAGCAGACAACATGCACAGCCTTTCTGCAATCCACTAGGCAGGTCACCTGGTCACAGAAGGAGACCAGGTTGGTCAACCAGCACCTGCTTTTCCTGAACCCATGGTGGCTGGGCCTGATCCCCTTGCCTGTCCTGCACCTGCTGTGTGAGCACACTCAAGATGAACAACTCCATAATCTCCCCAGGCACCAAGGTCAGGCTGACAGCCCTGTAGTTCCCTGGATCCTCCCTCTGGCCCTTCTTGGTGGGTATCACACTGGGAAGCCTTCAGTCATCTGGGACCTCCCTTGTAAGCCAGGACTGCCCATAAACTGCACAGAGTGGCTTGGCAAGCTCCAAATCCAGCAAATTCATTCTTCAGGAATCGAAAGTGGGCTTCAGAGTACCCAGCTGGAAACAACCTCAGTGCCTGCTGGGCCATAAGGACTAGTGATCTGGAAAGGATGTGGGACTGTATCTTTTTATATCAAGTTGAGCTGTGGAAATTGAGTTGCTATGGAAATCAGATTCAGGCTTCATATTCATTTGCACTTGACTTTTATATTACATTAATATACGACTGACACTAATAAGACAGTACAAAAACTCAGAATTGGGGTCTTCAAAACATACTGTTTACTGTTAACACTGCTGGATTGAAGCTGATGTTTAAGAGACAGTATTGTGTCTTCCTGATAGAGGTACTAACAGTTGTATTTGGAATAGTAACTGATATGTAAAATGTAATGAAAAAACAGGTCTGAAGGTGGAAAGACAGGTATGTCAAAATCCTTTTTTTAACAAAAAATCGTTTCTATTTTAAAGCAACAAGCCCCATGACTTTCTTTTTCCCAACTCCCTGCCTCCCAATCTTTTTAAAGAAGATGACCAGCAGAGGGCAACATCTTCCTTTCATGATCAGTTACTGCATCCACCTGATAATGGCTTTTGGGCTTTGTAAGAATCAAACAAAAACAGACATAATTTTGACTTTGAGCACTATGAACTTGGCTAGGCCAGTGCTGGTAGCAACATACAGCCTGGGAAGGTGGGAAGAGAAACAGATTTTTGCCTAGGCACCAGTGGAGGCTCCTGGGATTGACAAGAGCTATTGCCAACCTTGAGCCCCCAGGCCAGCTGGTTTTTTTATAACCTCAGGCCTGGCTCCATCCTCAACACCCTGAGCAAGCTTCTATTTTTCCTTCCAAGTCTAATCCACTACTCCTCTGCATAGCATCTTAAACCAGGAGACACTGCTACTACAACTACATGGCCATGGTAATAATTCTTAGTTTCATCAAGACAGCTAAGAATAACATAACTGAGATAACTAGCAAGTTACACAACCAATAGCACAGCAAAAAGTTGTATTATTGTTTTATGTGCATGTGTGTTATTTAACAAGGCAACATAGTATATCGGAGTTAAAGTTCAGGGTCATCTGATACCATACTCATAGTGGCTACCGAGAAGAAAAGGAATTTTCAGGGATTTACCACTGGCACTTATTCTCTTGGGTCTCGCTCACCTACCCATTGACAGCAGTTATTTAATCCTCTGTATCATGATAGGTTATAAGCTGCAAAATGTCAGAGAACAGCCTGAGGATCTGGGCATAAACAGAAAATCTTGGCCCAAGCCCACACAAGTAACTGTGAATGAATGGAAGGTACTGCCAGTTGCCAGACTGCTATTCTGTTGGTGTCCATTCTAGTTCTGTGAGAAAGAGAGAAAATGAAGTAGCCAGGGAAATTTCAATTACAAAGGGCCTTCAAGGCCCAGGGAACTCCCTTCAATCCAAACCCAAACTGCTCGGGTGGTTCACAGCACTTGCACAGTCTTAATTCTTCAATACCAAGTTCCTTAACCAGGCAGCGTAACAGAGGATGACAAAAAGGGTCCAAAGAAAAAAGCAGAGCACTCAGCCTATGCAAATAGGCCTCCAAATGCTCTGTTTAATCACATTTGGTAGCTCTGCCCAGCTTACAGCCAGGCAAATCAGCAAATATGATCTGGATCACAACTAGGTAATAAAGACAACTAGTTATAAAGAAGTGTAAGACTGTCCTACTGACCAAGCTGTGCCCAGAGAGGGTTGTATGGATGGGACTTTGCCAGCATGTTGACAGACTGTGATGTGCGCTTCTCAGAGAAGGCCTTTATGGGAGGATGGTCAACTGGCATTACTGTGGGGACCCAGGCCAGGTGGTATGTCAGCACTGCAGTTAACAAAGCAGCAAAGAACCTAGGAAAAAGAATATGACCAAAGAAGCATCAGTAACAGAATACCACATTATGTGCTTCAACATATCTGCATGCACTGGGAAGCACACAAGCTTTTTTTAAAACAATCAGGGAGTGGGGGAAGCTTACTGATTTTTGTTGATCTGTTCAATAAGAAATGTAAATTCTTTAAGAAAACGCTGACATAGCTGATTCTTTTCCAGGGTGCTGGACATCATATTAAGCCACACAGGCTCTGCAATCCTTGGAACAGAATACAGGTTCCAGATGGTAACTCTGCTCAAAGAAAATGCCCAAAAAGTAAGTGTTAACATGCACATTTCAATCTTGTGTATACAAGTAGCCCCTTTCCTCTTCTATTGTGCACTGATTTTTATTTATTTCTGTTTCCTAAGATCTAGGAAATCCTAACAAACTGGAAGAGTTATGCAGACACACTAATCACTAGTGTCCCAGAACTTTAGTGTCCCAGGAACTTAGTGTCTTCCTCTCTCTCTCTCTCTGGGCCTCTGGCTTTCTGCTTAAGTACCAAAAAAAGAGCCTTTGGCAACAACTTCTTGTCAGGCACACTGTTCAGCATCTGTGGCTTGGAGCAAAGAATCCACCTGCCTTAATACACCCATCAATCCACACCTCTGTGTGGGCAATGGCAGAAACCAACTCTTGATGAGATCTTGAAGATTTTAACTGACAGTCCCAGGTGAGCACAACAGAACTACTGTTACTCTCATTCTGAAAACGGCTTAGCTGTTTTTGCTAAAATTTTCTAAAAATCTTTACCCAATACTCAACACAAAATTCATTCACACTGACATCAAGACTGGATAAATTACAAGATCCTGCATTCAGTTGCTTACTGGAAGTGACAAATATCATTACAGGGGTATCAGAAGAGCTCTCCTTGTAATTCAAAATTCCATCAACTCACCTGAATTCTCCCAGGGCATCCATGACACGGCTGATATAAACCTGCACTCTTTGGCTGGATTCTGCTATTTTTCTACATGAGATCATGGCCTTGATTAAGAGTTAAAGACACAAAACAGCTTCTTAAGGGATTCACATTCTTCACCTTTTTACTCTTCATTAACATGTCAAAATAATTAAGATCTAGCCCCAGTGCTATACAGCCACTCAGGACAGCAAGAGCTGCCAGCCTCCCTCTACCTCACAAGAGACCAATCCCTAAGACTGGACATGGAAGGAGAAGAGAGTATTTTTGAGAGTAAGGGGAAAACAGCTACAAACATTTTGTGTTTCTTTTAGTGACTGCATGAAAGGATACAATATCATTATTTCTACAGTTTCCAGGGACTAACAAAAACCTCACAGTGAAATACTGTGAGAAAGAAAGAAAAATAAAAACCACCCATAGCATAAAACTCTCCATTCTCATTCTGACTAGAAAAGAAACCACAAATCTTTCAGTAAAAGCTAAATTCCTACACTGGCTGAGCTCAGGCTCAAAACTAGAAGTGTGAGGAAGGAGGGAGGCTTGAAACCAAGCACCTTCTCCCACTCTTCATCTAGAAGACTTCATTCTGCTTTACACTTATTTTTCCACATAAGAGCACACTAGTATTCTGTACCTTTTCTATTGCATATTTCAGCTTGTTCATGTGAGATTCAAGAAGAGGAAAGTGAGAAAAAAAGAAATCCTGGAAGTTTCTCTGTGCTTCTTCTTTTTCAGGCAGAGAGAAGATAATGCTGATTGCAATTTTTTTCCTCCGAACCATTGCAGGATTAGAACTGCAGCTTTCATCAGCCATACTAAACATTTCTTCAGTGGACCTGTAAAACAGATTTGTAAGGACATTCACCTGTGGTACTGAGAGGTAATTCTTCTTCTATTCTTCTCTCTATCTAGTAAAAAGTAATTCATTCTTACGTCTCCTTTGACTGACTATGTAATTATTGCCACCTGTTTCTGAGCAGAGGATGCCCAACATTTTGATGAATAAAGATCTATCTTTGCTAGGAGGAAGGCAACTCCTAAAGAGGACCATTCCTAAAGTGGTAAAATATTTTCCTCTGAAACAGAACTACAAAATCTCTCCTTCTGTATTTCCATTAAAGGAAGAATATGGAATGGAGACACAACACACTAAATCATTTGCAAAAATAGTTAAAGATAATTTCAGATCTGTGAACTGCATCTGCTCCTGCCTAGGTGCTCTGCAATATGTCCAGCTCCTGAATACTTAGTGCTGCTCATGAGAGAAGTCAGGAAACATGCTACCTATACTATTCCAGCATCTTGCAAAATTAAACTTTTGATTTTAATTGAAGACGAAATGTCACCACTGCATAATTTCTTTGAAAACACAAACTTCTACAAATACATCTGTGCCTATCTCAAAGTTGGATATACTTCAGTTTAAAACGCTTTGCCTTCTGCTAAAAAACTCCAAACAGTGGCTATTTTACAACTATTATTATTTCCCCAGGTTCTGTTTATTCACTTGCTGGTTGTCCCATTTTTTTCAACAGTCTTCAATATTACACATGGGCTGATACTGAGATCAATACTGCTCAGTATCTTCATTATCAGCCTATAGATCAAAATACACCTTTGGTGAGTTTGCAGATAATGCCAAATGGAGTGAAATCAGTCAATACACCTGCAGGCACTGTCCAGACCGGCTGTGGAATTCCCATCCTTGGAGACTCTCAAGAGTCAATTAGACAAATTCCACAGAAACCTGATGTAAACTGCAAGCTGGTCCTTTGCACAGGCAGCAATTTGGATGGTATCCACAAGTCTCTGCTCAGCATAAGTTCTCCTGCAATTGTACAAAAGGGTGGCAATACCTTCACCCTATTCCTCCATAAATACTGGCATTGCAGTGCTAGATATTGATGTTGCTGGATTTACAGAGATATTATGCTTTCTTGGTTGAAGTTTCTTGACCAATTTCACTGGAAAAAACATCTTCAGATAGCATATACACAAATGAGTAAGATAGTATTGTTGAAACGTCTTTTGAAAGGAACTTGAATTGAATAAGGGTTTTTAATCCACTGAGAAGTTATGGCAGGAAAAAGGCAAGAACAAACAAGAAAACCATTAGAGCACAAATTCAGAGCAGCACTTCATATGGAAACAGCTTGGGTTTAGAGTTTCTTTGTAAGTTTAGAACTGCAATATCAGTTAGTGCTAATTAAAACCTTGAAGGCTTTTGATATCAGCTTAATCTTGAAATGGAGCCCACGGCAGTTACAGACCACTATGAAGCAATTAACAAGAGGAAAGTTTGAATGCTAAGCATTCATTCTAAGTTGATTCTAAAAATAAGTGGTTTACAGTTTAATTGGTTTGACAAAGTTAAATATACAAAAGTTTCTCATCATAGAGGTATGAGTCCAAGAATACAGGAAAACACACACAATGAAACACCAACAAAAAAACCCCAGCTTGTGGGAAACCAGAGTTCAAGACAAAAACATAACCTCATTTGAACTTCAGGAACTTGCATGCAGAGACAGAAATTCCCAAGGAAGCTGGGACAGGATGGCCAGTCAGCATCTAAGAAACATCACAAGTTTTTTTTACTGCTTCCCAGGAACAGAAATTGACAAATTTAAGCCTGCGAAAGAAGCCTTTTCAATAAACCTACTAATGTAGCTTGCCTGCCAATTCACTACATGGAGTTCCAGAAAGACATCTCATTTTCTTTGAGGCACTAGCCTAAAACATCAGTCACAGAGACTGTAGAATCTTGGCTGTGCACACTGAAGCACAAACTCTGCTGTCATTGAAGTATTTAACCAGAAGCTTACTCTTTCTCTAGCAAGTAATAAAAAAAAAAAAAGTATCTTAAGAGGCTTTTTGGCTTAGAAAGAATCCCAAATCAAGAGTAGTTCTAGAGAGTGGAACTAATAATATCCTGTTTCCAACACCCTTCCCCCACATAGATTCTCCAGTGTGAAAGAAGCACAACTTTCTCTCTGCAGTGAACAAGCAGCCCAAAAAGACTAGTTCCCTCTAAACAATGTTATTTTTGTAACACTTCAGAGAAATTTCTATTTATGAAACTTCAGCTACTTCTTAAAATGGGCTGAAATTACCTTTTACCCCAAGTGTTTTAACTTTTTTGCATGCACTGCTCTCAGCCTTATTTTTTTAGGAAGCCAGACTAAAAGGCACTACAATACACTGAAAGCAAAGCACTTACTAGCTTATTTTCAACCGATTTAGAAAGTATGACTGCTACACTGGCACTACTACATGTTTCTTCATGTTAAAAGAAGAATATCCAGGAAAATGCTTCAAGAGTTGACCCAAGGGGAAAAAGTATTTTCAAAAAGGTTTTGGTTCCGTATTTTTGCAGACCACTACTTCAACTGGCAGCTTTTAAGCTTCTCCTAACTGAAAAATACTGAAGAGGGAGAGAAGTCAAACAGTAAGAACTCTACTCTAATTCTATGCTGTATATAGGTGCAGGTAGATGAGTACATACAAGCAGATAATCAAGAACCAGTTGCTATGTTGCAACTTACAAGGGAAGAATTTGCTTATTAGCTATGAAAGGTCTGCTGCATTCCATAGTTTGTTATGCCACTGAACCACAGAAGCTAATAAAATTCCAAAACAGAAGCCAAGCTTTTTGATCACAGCTTCTCATTTTTTTCTTCCTGTTTTGGCAGAAGTCACATCAGGAACATCCTGTACCAGCCAAGAGAGTTGTCATGGGCTCCAAAATTTCAGTAACTGCTCACTAGTCAGACTTCATCATAGCATAATGCAATTAGGGCAGCAGAGCTGTTAACACTCTTTCATCTCAACACTGTAATTTGATTTTCAGAATGTGGCTTCAGAAATAGTCTATACATTCAATGAATATAAGTAAATTTCAAATCAAGCCTTGCAGTTTATATTCAGCCAAAACATGATCTTCCTATTGTCAATCTTATGTAACATGCACAGGAGTTAGACCAAACAGAGCATTTAATAACAGGGTTTGTCCTTTTAAAGAAAGGAGGCATAAGCATGATGTAGATTAAATTACTGCTAAACAGCTGCTGTAAGAAGAAAAGTGTTGCACTCACCACCTTGGAATAATTCCATTTTCTAAACTCGTTGTCTGACTTCGGAGCCAACGACGTTGGTAGCTGCTGGAAGATGATGATGAAGAGCTTGGAGATGGAAAAGGGGTGACCAGAAGACTGCTCAGAGAAGCTATGAAGAAAGCAGAAAACCCCACATTTATAGAATTATAAAGAGTGCTGGTTAAATGTTTTTCATCATAGTCAACTGGGAACAAATGCTCACAAATACCACTCTTGCTAGCTGACATTCATATAGCACACTTGTAACAGGACAATTATTTTAAATAAATCTTGTATCCTGAGGACATGCTTTTCTTACAAAGTCAGAAATCCTCCCTACTAGAGCATACTAGAAGTTGTCTTATTCTCATCATAAGCATTCTGTGCTAGGAGGTGTTGCCCTTACAGTACACAGATCTCCTGTTATCCTGGCTTTTTTTTCTATTCAGTGAAAAAAAACGTTATGTCTTTCCTTGATTTAGTAAGGGCTCTACCTATTCTTTCTCCAAATAAGTAGGTTAAAACCCCAGAAAACGATGGCTGTAAACAAAGAATATCACTACAAATATTCTTGCATTAAGGCTTGAAGCAAAAAACAAAGGAAAACTGCTTAGCAGATCCAAAAAACTTTGGATTAATAGGCCATAAGGTGCTTCTATTTCAGGTGAAACACTCAACCAAGGAACTGTAACAACTACAAACAAGGCAAACAAGACAGACAGCAGATACCTGACCGAGCAATGCCGCTGTCTCTGTCCTCATTTTGTCCTCTGCTAGGCATGTCAACAGGTGTGCTGTGTGCTGAAACAAACACATCAGATCAGCAGAAAATATTGCATAACTCATCATACTATTTGCATGAGCAGAGGTGGCAGCAAATAGTATTCCCATACTGGGTATAATGTTACTACATGAAGCTGGTTACTTGCCCTAGTCTTAAAACATTTCTAAGAAGCTGAAGAATGTGAATACAGTCTACTTCAGAAACCAGATATGCACTGAAAATAAGGGCTGGTGGTCCCTTACATTTGTCACTCTTTACATTTTTTTGTGTGGGCACAAGATTGTCATTTTATACAGGTTAACATCATAATGAAGCAGTCAAATTTGAGGTCCATTAAGCTTCTGATTCACTCCCAAGCAGAGATTTATTATCCACAAAGCTTCACAGTAAGAAACATTCAGCCTATGTTGTATTACACTGAAGTGTTAGAAATGCAGAGTCACTTAAATTGTAGAACATGCAAGATTTGCAAAGGCCATGAAGAAACTGTATTGGTATTCCATTTCACATTTTTGCAATTAACAGAATGAGTTAGGCTTAAGATCTACCCACCTGCATAGGTCATCAGTATGCCTTGATGTAGTTTAAGGTTTTGAAAATTAAATAAATTGATACTGTTAAAGAAAAACCCTTAAAGCCTCTCCCAAACTTAGCTCAATAATTAATTTTGAATGTCTGCCATCAAGTTTTTTAAAAAAAGTATCAAGAGGTAAGAAAAGAAAAGGCTGTATATCAGCAAGACACCCGTACATTAGCACAAAACCAGCTATAAGCCAGGAAACATAAGTTCTCTAAGTAACATAAGGGCTCAGTGATTATTAAAAACTCTGCATAAAAATACCTTTAAAATGTAACACAGGAATTAAAAAGAAATCTGAAAAAAACACCCCAATTAATTTAACCATTATTTTAAAAAAACGTATATTTTTAACTATAAGCTAGATACATCTGTTTTCATTATTTGAGCCCTTTTTGTTTCTAGAGAGTAATTATGTATGTCCTGCCATAATTCACTAAGGGTTGAATTTGTGTGTGCATTATGGATGGGTCACACTGTGGCTGGCATTCCACACAAACCTGCAAAGAAAGAAGCACTGCGGATGAGCCGGAGGGGACCTCCTTCAGACACACCCTGCAGCAGTTTGCTGCTACACAGCTGTAACACACCTAGGAAACAAAAGCAATGTAGAGAAAATGCAATGGAAAAAAAAAAAAGTGATACACATGGAAAAAAACCAAACAAAATGAACAGATGGCCTCATTTTGTCAGAAAGACACTGAACTTGGAAATATTTACCTAAATTATTTCCACTGCGACCGGTTCCCAAACCATTCTGATTTGAGCTCAGCTTTCCCAGGCTGGGATCTTGGTTGATGTACTCAAAGCTATCTTGTAAGCTAAAAAAAGGGAAAAAGAAAGAATAGTGCTCCTAACAATGTGATGGATAGGCACATCCATCCATTACCTTAAGAATTAGGCTAATTTTATGGGGAAAAAAGGCTGAAGATTAACTTTACATGGAAACTAAAGGACCAGTAGGTTTTCTGAAACTGTAAGGAAACAGACATCTATTGTCCAAATAAACAACCTCTTTGAATTATTGCAAGTTTCTATATGTCACATTTGGGATTCCTTATGTCTGTTCCAAAATATTTGTCTATTTCCAAATAGACATTTGTCTATTTCCAAATGTTCCAAAACATTTGTCTATTTTTGGAACAAGGAAAGAGGGAACAGGTGAAAAACAATGTATCTTTGTCTACTGTTGAAGGGAACAGAAGTGGGGCATGGGGGTCACAAAGCTTTGTCAAAATATACCCCTTCTTCATCCTTCCAGTAGTAGGTACAGAGGCTTTGATTGTCCAAAGCATCTAACCTCAGAAATTTATTGTATGCCCTGGTCAAATTAAGAAGCACAAGCTCAAAAAGAATTTATTTTTAAAACCTGGGTGCCCTCGCTGGGAGAATCCTTCTCCACAGCCACCATTTCTGATTTTCTACTAGACTTTTCCACTTCAGCTACATCAAGTGTAGAAGCATTGTCAGAAGGACTACATAAGAAGAAAGAAGAAAAGCCAACTGCCCTGGATAAGGAAGAAAAAAGTTTTAAAATAAATAAATTCTTACTTATTGTTGCTTCCACTGAAGCTTCCTACCCTTGCTGAGAAGACTTTGCTTATCATCAGCTGTGGGGGAGAGCTGAAAGGATAAACAGTCATTTCAGTGAGTCACCAGTTCCAGAGCACCTGACAAGAGAGTGCAACTCATAAAAACAAACTCACCGTATATAGTGAATTTTCAAGGTGGAGCCTTTGTAACTCATTGCAACTGAGCCAAACATCATTTCTCCCAGCATGTTGACATCAGAGGCTGGTCTGGTGTACTACACAGACAAGAAGATGGGAAGAGCAAACTCAGTAATAACTTGGCACGTTATTTCAATTTAACATAATGCCAAAGCTGTACATTTTGAATGAAGGAGGCAAATAACTTTTTCATACAGATAAAGATCCTGTGTGGTTCTAACACACCAAGTGAAAGTACAAGCATGTAAAGCTGGAAGATGCTCATTAGACTGGCATGTTACCCTTGTTCCAGGGGTGATTCCAAAGGCAAGAAAGAGAAAAAAAGACCTACTGAGTTTCCAACAAAATAGCTGTGTCCAGCAACATTATAATTTAAGTGTTTCACAAAACCTGTAGGTGTTCACAGGACTTAGATCCTGGGGTCTGGATCCCCAGGGATTAAACTGTCTCCCTTATCCAATTCCTTGCCCTTATAGAAAGCTTCTTGGAAACATTTTTTTTCTGAAAAATAGTTTGTGAAGACTGTGTTTCTAAGTATAATCAGACTTGATTTCATTTCAAAGACTGATCATCAATAGCAAAAGTGGAGAGAAGTTCATAAATTCTGAAAGAAATTGCTAACTTTCTAGCTAAATACCTTTTTTTCCTACTTTAATCTGCATTTTTCTAGATAAAATGCTTCATTAAATGTTTATGCTTTTATTGAGAAACTTCTGGAGTACCTAAAAAATAGTTCTCTCAAAAGTCTCATGTTACTGACAGGTAGATATCTTTCAAAACAAAAAATCCCCAAAGCAGTGTGTTTCTATGACCTTCACAAATAATAATCCTATTAAAATTTTTTTGTAACTCTTCCAAAGACAAAACACAGAGACCAAAAAATATACCCACATGTTCTTACTCTACAACATTTTAAAGATAGGGTAGATAATATCAAGGTTCAGATTAATCTGTAATATAGTAGAAGCATAACTAGTCATTCAATGCACATAAGTTAGAGCTTTTATATAAAAAACTTCTTCATAAAATGGACAAATACAAGAAAGAAAAGCAATGAACATTACCTGATACTTCGGTATCTGCTCTTTGATATTTTGCATACAGCTTACTGAGGAATTATGAGAAGAAATACTGTTGTTCCCATTGCTTGTTTGGCAGCTCTTGGCAGAAGTCTTTACAGAAGCATCCTCTGCCATTTTCTGTGTAAAAACAGAGCAATATGATGAAAACAATACAAGCAAGCATGAGAACTCCCATCTGTAAACAGCAAGGTTTTTCTTAAAATACAAGCAACAGGAACTGAAAAATGCTCTTATTTGGATCAAGAAGTATGTATCAGTTTAAGGTTTTTTTTAAGAGGTGAGCAACAGAGAAAATGCAGAACTACTCTCACATTTATGTTGTCAGAAAATTTTTCATAGTATCACACAATTAGTCAAAGTTCCACTGGAACATCATTCCCATTTGTTATGAATTGCTCTGTGTAACATTTGCCAAAGTTCATATGAATAAAATCTCAAATGTATAGTTTGCTTGCAAAGAGATTTCTGTAATCATTTGCAGAATTAACCACTCAAACTTTTGCTCCCCAACCAACTTTAGAATTACCAGATTATAAAATCCATTTATTAAATCTATAAAGGAGATGACTACCTTATTCAAAGTTTACTCTCAAGTCACTATGTTTCAACAACATCTTAAAGCTGAAAGGTGTAAAGGAAGTCTCAGATACCAATTACATTAATACTATTCACATATGCTCCTAGGAAAAGCTGCATTTATTTCACTGGAATTTGCTTAATACAGTTTTCATGAACAAAACACAATAATTTTGTTTTCTTTAATGGTCCCTTTTTTTCCCCGATTAGAATGGTCATTAGATGTCAGTTAAAACAGCCATATTACTTTGAACATACTTCTCACATACAAGTTGCAATTGAAATGATTTATATGAAGAGAGCAAATCTGTAACCTTGCATCAATGAAAACCATTAAGTCTTTATCTCAAACTCTTAAACTTTTTATATATTTAAGAAATTAAAAATCCCTTTATGGAGAGATATATGTATATAATATGTACTAATGAAAACATTCATTCGTTTGGCACACGTATGAATAAAGTAATAAGTACAATTTCATACCAGTATGGTTTATTGCACTGGAAATCAGGATTGGCAGGAATCAACTAATTAATTAAATTTTTTCAATGTCAACAAGGTATATAGATACTTTATAGAAAAAAAAACAAAAAACAAGCAAGAAGGCAAAACCAAATAGCAATCACCTAGATGAAAATAAAAAAGCAGTCACAGCTAAATTCACATCATGTATTTTTGGCTCAGCAAAGAAAGAACGGATCAATAGCAGGAAATTAAATAGAAATAAAAGTAGGCCCCAATATTCCACAAGAAAGAGACTGATTTCAAGGCAATGGCATTTCATACTATAGTGCATTAACTGTAGTACGGTTTATTAAACTCAAGCCATGCTGACAAGCTGATGAAATGGACAAAAGGAAAGATACAGAAGAAAAAGAGGAAAAGCAGGCCAAAAAAAGTAGAGGATCTGCCATTTTTTTAAAAGTTGAGTTTAAACTACAGTTCTGCCACCTTTTTAAAAATAAACCGACTAACATGTTAAAGTAAAATCGTGGACTTCAATTTTTTTATCTTGTTTTTGCACTCCTTTTGTGCAGGTTTTCCTGGAATATTATTTATGTGCTTATCTAATCCCAATGTGACTGTAATTGGGGTTTTAGAAATGCACCAGTGTGAGTAGTCACATTTAATGAGCTATTGACAAAGAAATGCTTAATAAAAGTGGTCTGATATAAACCATCTGCAAAAAGAACTGGAGATCAGACTAACAACACTGAAAAGAAATGTAGTATATTAAAGAAACATATGGTTAAAAAGAACACAGAGCTGCTAGATCCCTACTACTAGATCCCACATATTTCAAAAAACAATGTATTTGAATATTCAATGTAAATTACCTTTACTGTATTTAAGGAAAATGGGTAAATGCACAGTACACAGACACACACTTTTTTTTACTTAAGTTAAATGAGACTGAGCTTGAGAGTAATTCTGCCACCACTTCGACTGAATCAAATTTTAGGTTTGCTGTTTGACAACATAGCTAAAAAAGGACCAAACATTGAAAATCACCTTTACCATCCATGTGTTTGCATGCCAAAGTCCTTTGGCTGTTTTAAGGATGCCTGGATTACTGTCTGGCTAGAAAAGAGATTATAGCCTGTATCCTGTGTTATAAAGGCAGTTATAATCTGGTTTATGTCAGTGTTGCACAGTTTCTGATAGGACATTTTGCAGTTAACTTTTAGTTTGAAGTATTGAAGTAGATTTTAATATTTAAATGAATCCAGTAATATAATTCTTCCTCACACACTGTGTATTGTAAACCAACTTCAAGATACAAAGTAATGACCAGAGAGCAGGTGGGAGAGAAATAATACTAACAGGCCAGCCTGACCCATTTACTCTCTTAAGCAGATGACCAGTCATCAGCTGCTGGTGCTTATCAGTATTATTGATTTAGAACAATGGCATATTTGCAGTGTGACTGTAATATATAATATATAATATATATAATCCTTTATAGCTAGTGATTCTATGATAAACCATGTTTTTTCTGAAGCAGCTGATTGTAACAAGAGCTTCAACAGAAACAAAATATGGAAAAAATTTAATACAGGAGAGAAACAGAACTATCAGAAAAACATACAAACAAATAAAAAGCAACCGAAACCCAGAAAGCAATATTGTTTAACTTGTTCTAAAATCACCTCGATTTCCTGGAAATATTAATCCACAATCTGTGTGCGCAGAGAACAGCACAAAGAAATTTGCATCTTGACAGCATCAGCTCTTGCTTCTCTGTTTATCACCAAAACTTATGTGGTCATATATTGCTATGTGTCAGTCTTGCACATTACAGCCTGGTTAGCCAAAGTGGATTTGTTTAAAATCACATGAAGCCAACAACTTTACTCATTCAAACACCAAATGAAGACAAACACATTTAGAGACATACTAGACATCACTGTAACAATGGGACTGCACAACCAGGGCTAACAAAAAAAACAATCCCAATATTAAAAAGGTTAAGGAAACAGTCAGTTTAGAGAGGTACAGATCTCTTTGCTTGAAAGCAAATCAGGTCTGAATTGTTAAGTTTCAATATTTACATTATCACTACCAAATACCAGATATGTGTTCATAGGCTTTTTGGAATGTAACACACTCTTGTTGCAGCTATCACAGAGTTGAGATCAAGATCACAAGTAAGATTAAGTAGCTGACACTATCATATTAAAAATTCTTACTTTGGGGATAAGAAACAAAAGAGCAGGAGGACAAAAGCAAAATTAGCATTTCATACCTGAACCACAGCTTCATTAATTCTGCGGACTGCTTTGGAATCAAATAAGACCTGTCTGCCTCTCCTCTCACAGTCTTGGTAAACTATCAGGCGGATTTCATTCAAATCAAACTCCGAAGAGGACCAGCTGCAGATTATAAACAGAACATGTTAAATAGTGTGCTTAGTTTGCAGGCCTGCTGAAGTGCAGAAACTTGTATTTGGCAAATACATCTTTTACTCTGCAAGAATCTGGTGGTGATCACAGAACTCTTGACCAAAACAGGACTCAAAGGAGCACTTAAGCCATGTCACTGTTACGCAGGCAAGCAGAGCCAGACCGATTTTTATCCAACCTTAAAAATTTTCCAGAAAAGAAACATAAAAGTTTGACTCAGTTATCTTCTCCAGGGCTTAACTACTCTTAAATTTACTCACTTCTCCAAACACAGTCTGGATCATCCTTTTTGCAAGGTAGGCGTGGCATTTTGTGCAATTTTTTCAGTGGTAATGAGAAACAATGGATCAACAACATGCTCAAGGCTTACACCCTCCTTTATCCTTCCCTCCTCCAAACAACACAAACCCAATTCCCTTTGACCCAATCTTTCAACAGAAGTTATGATTTTTCCAAAAATGAATTCCTGTAACTGAAAGACAAAGTTTATGTTGTTCCATTACTTTTCTCCTTTCTCTTCTGAGATGCTTCAGGGTTTAAAGAGCAACTACAGATTACCAAGATCCAATCTCCAACTACAATAAAAGCAAGATAGCACTGAGATTCAACCTGAGGGAAAAAACCTCTCTCAAGACAGCATCTGACTGTTCCTCAGATGCCACATGAGTTGCCTCCTTGCATTGCCACAGGAGGCTGAGGAGCATAACTTAATATGGCTGAGTTTCTAACAGACTGCACATCTGAGCATAGTGGTTTGCTTGGCCTCAGGTTCAGTTACATGAAATGCTTTTCATGTTATGTAGCTGGTAAGCAGGAATTAATGGAAAAAACCTCCTAACTGCATAAAGTGCTACACAACACACTTGCTCAGTCATATGGCCTCATCCCTGACCTGGACGGATCACATCAAGGGGGCAAGAGTACAACTGTTATTAATAGCTGTTGGTTTAAAAAACTGCATGACTGACTTCAGTCAAGGCCACTCTGATCTCCCACCCTGAATGATGTTTCATTTAGGAATTTTCCCAAATTATGCCCTACAGAGGAGGGAGGTAGAGAATTGAGGGAAGAGGACAAAAACTCTACAGAGCTGAAAGATGAGAATTTCTGAAGTGGTTTAATTTATTCCATGCTCTCTTAACAGCCACAAATCAATACTGATACAAACCCTATCAGCTTCTGCTACTGTCAGTAAAGTAACCATAGGCAACTGCTTTAGGAACACTCAGACACTTGCAAATTTAAAGTCATTTTAAGTAAAGAGAGATTAATTTCTTCTTTGTGCTTCATCTTGCATTCCAGAGATCAACTCTCTTTTCCATGTAGCTAGGAATCAAAATAAGCCTAAAGAGGCTGCTTTTTCAAAGCTGAAAGACCTTATAAATCTGGAAGGTTTTATTCTATTTTTAAATACATTAGAAGAGAGTAAGCCCGATAGTTCATGACGAGGTACTCTGACACAAGGATACTTTATGTATACAATGAGCAAGAGCCCAGTACATATCAAAACCAGATCCTGGATCAACGCTAAAGGCTATTTTGCCATCAACAGTGAGGAAACTTGATGTGTTTGTAACTTGTTGCCTCCAAAATGCTAGGAGTGCCAGGCAGATTTCTTTTCAAGTCTTCCCTTCCAAAGGGAGTCACAACATGAAGTTAACCTGCATGAGATCAGACCCGATACCATTGTTGATGGTTGCCCAACAAAGATCCTACACACATCATATATAGAGAGCTGCAACTACACCATCTGTTTTAAAAGCCTGTTACGAGCTTCTCAGCCCACTGCCTGTGCAGTAGGATTACAAAATCCACTTGTATAGGATGCCAGAGGAGTCACAGTCACCAGCAGATTTCAGTTGTAGTCTGCCACATGAACCTGATGTACCAGATACTCTGAAACCTCTTCAGTTATACAGCTACCCGATTCTTTACACTTTCTGCATGAACAACACTATGCTGCCTCCTAAAGAAGGCTGCAGGTCTCCCGTCCTTTAACAAAGAAAATGTGTATCTTTAGGCCCTTAAACTAAGTTGTATGCAAGAGCAAAGTCTTATTTGTCTCCAGGACTGGCCCAGCAGGATCCATCGTCCAGGCCACAGGACTCATTTCAGGCACTGATTGGGCCAACCCAGCCCTACACCTGCCCATTGAGGCTAAAAGCATGCTCAGTACTTACGCTGCATGAATTCAGGTTTCCTCCTGAACAAGTGAGCTCCCACATTCTGCACTAAAGCAAACCTCACATTATTTGTGCAGTGCCAACTTCCATATGGAAGAACTGGGATTTATAACAAATGCTGAAGTAGAAGCCAATTTAACTGCTTGCTGAAGTGACTTTTCCACACAGCACTCTAGAATTAAAAATTGCTGCAATCTTTCAGAACTTCAAACAGATTCTAGTGCCAGACAGTGACAAGATACAAGACTACATGAAACCTCTCACACACAAGTTTGTGATTAATAGGGCAAATCTAGGGAAGTAGTTTCAGATAATGCTTCTTAAAGTACTAACCAAATATCAAACTTACATTTCAATGAAGTCCTTGCTTTCAGTCCTTAAATGACTGGGAACACACATGCAGTTCCTGCAGCAGTCCTACCCATTACAAAAGAGAGACATCCTACTAAAACTTCACTTGATAAGATCAAGCATATCAGTAGGGAAGTTTCACACACACATAAACCCATAGCCTCGTTATTTCCACATGGAATGTAGCACCAAGCCCAAGACGAGTCAGCTGCCTGGGATGTATTTCCTGGTCACTAAAGCTGATGAGCAGACCACTTACAGTACTTCCACCCTTTATTGTTTAAGCCAGCTCATATAACATACAGCCCTCAAAACAGGGACAGAGGGAGTATGCAATCTTCTCCTAAAAACAGTGCTGGTGAATACAGATGGTACAGAGACTCATTAATCAGCTGTTTTCACATACATAAAAAACAACCCCCCAAACTGTTACTTATCTCTGTATTGACTTTTTGCTTATTTAGCAATGCTGGAAGGCATGTGCTTCTTCTTGTTTCTTATTCACATACAGATTTTGAAAAACACATTATTCTCTTGCACAAAATATAAATTCAGAAAAAAAGCCCTCAACACCAACAAACCCATTTCAGCACTGCTTAGCATTTGCTTAGATGTTACAAAGTTAAAATTCAATAGTTTCACTAAGAAAAAAGCCTTTCAATCTCCTATAATTTTTTTCTAAAAAATCAGTTTCATAAAAAAAAAAAAATCTAAAAAAGACCAAAATATTTGAAATGGGCAAAAGAAATATTTTAGACTGTTTTTTTCTGTAAGGGAAAAAAGGCTCCTATGCTAGCAGGCAACCTGTATGCATACATGTTCACCTTGCCCAATTGCTTGTTAATTCACTAAAGCCATTTATTTTCCAGCTGTACCATATTATGATTCTAGCAGTCTACTCCATGTCCAATTATAACAAATATTGTTTATTCACATCAGAAATGCCTTTTAGCTCTTTACCACCATTCCCGACAATCTTGCCCTTAATGTTTCAAGACTCAGGTGTTTTCCTTATGCTGGTTTGGTCAAATCTAAACTGGCACACTGTTGATTGTTTCCTTTTTTTGTCTGTGTCTAAATCAGCTTGCCCAACCATATGTAAGTACTGAAGGAATCTATGTGAGAATTATACAACATGAGTGGTTTTGCATATGTACCTACTGCTGAAAAGTATTACTTTTGATAACAAAAACTATTAAATCCCAGGTTATGCTTTGTATTTCTTATGATTGTTTAGCAAGAGTAAACGTGCTACAATGACTACTTTTTGGATAACAACTGTTTCTTCTCTCAGCCAGCTTAAAAAAAGCCTTAAAAAAGTTTTGCTAAACACTAACAAGTCATTTGCCTTGGCCATGTTTATAGAAAATTTTTCTCATCCCACTTATACAAGAAATATCTCACATGTTCAATTCCCATTTAAGAACTACTTACTAAATAGAATGACGTATCATGGCAAAGGAACACTTATCAATAAGTATCTTGTAAAACAAATGCTGTAAGTAAGATTATAGCATGGGTTTTTTCAGCCTGACCTGAATGTCAAGGTACTGCAAAATTACAAGACCGGCTTCTGATAACATTACACCCTAGAAAGGTAAGGAAGAGACTGACAGCTAACTGAAACGTGTCACTTTGGCTTAAAAACAATGCATTATGCAAGGTCCTGCATATTCTTAAAAATTAGCTGAATTAAATTAACATGAGCTTGTATGGATGTTCACATTGCAGGCTAGAGGTGGCTATTTTGACTATGTTTTCTTATTTGACTAGAAAAATAAAAGCCCCACATACCCTTTCTCCTCTTTTTGAACCTACATGACACTTCCTATTACTCACGCTGGTTCTGGCAATAATTCTGTAAAACAACTGAATTATCTGCAGCAGCAGCAGCAGTCTGCCTCAGCACATGAGAGATCAGAAAGGCAGCTGGAAAAAGGAAGGAAGAAGTACAAGTCAGTGGAACCTCCACCTCTTGGTGGCAGCATTTGTTGTACTAACTCACTTCATCCACCGTGCTACTGTACCCTTGGGAAAGAGCACAAAGAAAACATTCCCTGAGCGTTGCCAAATAAGTATTGAGGTCAGTTAGAATATCAACTGAATTCTCTTGTTCCTGAGTCAGTTTTCCACCTATTAGTGAGCTGAACCAGCTCCCTAAGGGAAGCCAGTTCCAGAAGGACTGGAAAGGCCAAGGCCAGCACAAGGGGAAAAAGGACAAGAGCATGATGCCAGCAAGCAAAGGAAGAAGCAGCAATGTGATTCCCCCCTTCAGCATCAGCAGTCTGTTTGAACAGCTCAGCTTATCTAGCCTCACCTTCAGAGTTAATCTTTCCTGCATGTGGAAGATGCTGGAACCAGCAAACATCACCTTCAAGTCAAAATAAATAAATAAAATCAAACTGCCTACACTCATAGAACAGGAAAACCAGGCATACTAAAGATAATAAAACACTCTGAAAAAAAAAAAAAAATCAGAAAGCAAGCCACAAGTTTGGAACATCTTGTAGACATCCTGGCACGTTTAGTCCCCACATTCCATATGAATCCTAAATGTGTGCTTTATTTTCTCTTAAGTTGGCATAAGCTACTTTTCCTTGGCTTGTTCAACGTTTCTCCCATTACAGATATGAGACCTGGAGGCAAGGAGATTTCTCTGATGTACAGGAAAGCAGACTCATTTGTTTCATCTGTTTCTTGAAAAAAAGTCACAAGATTCTTAGCCCATTCTGCACCGAAACAGAATCTAGATCTCCAAACCCTGATCATAAAGGGGAACCAAAAGCTTTCTTTATAACAACCAGCATGCATGCAATAACTGAAAAGTGACCTACTAATTTATATTCAAAAACTACTTCAGCTGACCTTAAAATGTTTTTGAAAGTTAATAACTACCCATTACTTCAGTGCAACATCCATAGGCTAGAGAAACAAAAAGGCTGAAACATATATATATATATACACCTATATGTATATCTATATTATTCTGCCCTGTAGACCAGCAATCCTGAATGTACAGTATTTACTCTTGTACCCTCAAGTGTTAGAATTTGGAAAAAAGCTGCCCTGAACCATATTTTCAACACCATAATATAGCACAAGAGACTCAGACATTGCAGACATGCTGGCACACATCTGGAAAAGGCACCACAAAGTAGTCAAGGAAACACTATTCATACTCCAGATTTCTTTGATGTCATGCTTGATCTAGTAAAGCAGAGGGTTCCTTTCTCCATTTTCCCCCCTGCTTCACACCATTCTCTCCTGTCACCTCTGCACTGTTACTACTTGACCCACTAACACAGACAGTTGCAAAAACAAACAAACAAACAAAAAAAAAAAAAAGGGGGGGGGAAACTAATTTGAAAACTAGAAAGAGTAGGTACAATTATTTAACCTTAACAGAAAAGAAAGGCAATTATCATTCATGCCTCAGTTTGCATATACATAAATGTTACACATCAGAGTCAAGTATGTAGATTCAGTTTCTAACAACAGGGAAAATATAATTTATCACCAGTAAGAATAAGCTTCTAATAAACCTTATCCTATAAATTCAGTATCAATTAAAAACCTCCATTCTGACAGAAGTCATATATATCAAAAAAGTTACATTCATACCTGTTTTGCAGTAGTCTAGTCACTCTGCTGACACAGCTGACACTTTGGTCTCTCAATGATTTTCTAATCCTTTCATCCAATTTGGTACAAGAGAAATCATTTCCAAGTGGTACATCGCTGTTGTTTCTCACCCTTTCAATTTGTCCCCCTGTGCCATTTGGAGCTTTTGGTGTACCCCCACACATTTTCTTTTTCTAAAAATCCTCTTGTAAAGCTCCCTCAAAGAAGTTAAATACCTGCTGAAGAGATGCAGCCTCAAGCGGATTTCTTTATTATAGATCAACCATTAACAGTGCTAATTTACCATCAGCTTTTTCCCCTATACAGGAACACAGCCTGCTGAATTTCCTGATAGGGGAAAAAAAGCCAAAGAGATCTTCTGATATTCTGTAAGCCATTTATGCAGAAAGACAGCTGTAGCTAATGTACTGCTGCAATTATTCCAGACAGAAGAGTAGACATGACTTTCCAGTTTCAGAAGCCATCATAGGGCCGCTCTTGCTGCTAGGAGTTTTTCCTACCAAGCCTGGAACAAAGCTGTAGCAGATACAACAGCTAATATTGACTTTAACTATGTTTGTTTCCTGGTATGTGATTAGGTAGCTTGCAATTATGTAGTCACAAGACTGAACCATATGGCCTCTTAAAAAAAAAAAAAAAAAAAAAAAAAAAAAAAAAAAAAAAAGCATGGTTGCTTTTGCAGTGACTCGCCCTTAGTTGCAAGGTTGTTCTAACACTGGCTACAACACCCTGTTAATGGCTCTCATGTGAGCAAGTGTCATCTGACAACCCCTAGCAACCTCATGGAGCTTAGAAGCAAATAAGAATGTCACCGTTGCCATATGGTTATCAGTTAAAAAAAAGAGAGCAAAACCAAGAAACACACCAGATATTCTGCAATGTAAGGCTTTTAAAGATAAATAGGAATTTCAGATTTAAATGTAATTACTATTCTGAATTATTTTTTTAAAGTAGAAGAGAAAGCATTGTGTTTGTCACAGACAAGCTGGTTCATGAGAACTTATAGTCGTGTGCCTATAAAAACAATTTAATGGCAGATATGATGACAAAAATACCTACATTAAAAGTTTTCTGACCAATAAAACGTAAGCTTTTAAACAAAATGAAGGAATATGACTTTTTATTCAGGCTCAGGTAATTCCATTGCAGAACAAAGTCCTTTTCCCCATCCCCGCTTAAAAAAAAAAAAAAAAAGTTATCCAAACATGTCTGGTTTTGTCTTTCATGGCTTCTTCCCACATCAGTAGTGTTTTAGATATTTTATAAGGTAACAGCCACAGGACTGTCCAGATTAAATCCCTTCCAGATTAAAAAGGGAAAGTAAATTCCCTGATGGTCCCCCAGAAACACAGCAATGGAGTTAGAAAACACAGAAAGATTTCAAAAGGCAGAGCTACTTGCTATACAGCCCTTCTTAAAAGGTTTTTTTAATATCGGGAAACCCCAAGCTCTAAACACTGGACAAAAGTCAAGCAGAAACCTAGAGCAAGATTAAGTTGAACAAGGTGCAGGGGGAAGCCTCAGTTTTAATTCCCAGAGTAGTGACAAGTAATAGATGACAATTACTCTCTCTTTCTCCCAAGAGAGGGAAACAAGTGAAAAGCTTTGATCTGTTCTCAAGTTATTTGAAGTATATCTAAGAGAAGTCAAGTCCTAGCCCTTGCCCCATTGAAGAGGATTACTTCAATCATCAGTGTTCCTAGTCAAGTGTAAATAAAACACCCAGCAGATGATCAGCTTCCTACATTTGGACTAAAATCAACAACTAATAACATTCACTTCCATCTTTTCCTCAAATAGAAACCCAAACAATATTCTGAAACATTCACTGAAATGACCAAAATATTGGATTTACATCAGACTAGAAGTAGGAACTAAACAGATGTGCTTCACAACACTACCTCATCTGCAGATTAAGTCTGCATGAATGCTATAAATCTCATAATACTGAGAAAATTACAACCAAAAATCTACAAAATGGTTTCTTGGGATGGGGGGAACAAAAAAAAAAACCCAAAAACCCCCCCCCCAAAAAAAACCAACCCAAAACCAACAAAAACCAAAAAACCCAACAACCAAGCCCCCCCTCCCAAAGAACCCGAAGCCTCGCCCCCCAAAAAAAGAAAAAAAACCAAACCAAAACAAACCCACCACACATGGAAAACAACCCGAGTCCAGTGAGGAGATAATACAGAAAATGGAAGAAGATGTCCTGCTCTCCAGTACAATACTCTGGGAAGAGGAGTTTAATCACTCATTCTAGGCTATGTGACAGCATGTCACCTGCTGTGCTTGTATGCCATTTCCTGTCCTTCACCCCCACTGCAAGACAATTGCCTAAATGATTTCAGCTCAAGGTAATACTTTAGCAAGAAAATTTGAGGGAGGGGAAAGAGGAAATACATATGGAGTTATTGAATTAACAATTATTTTCTGTGTAAGGTACAGCTGTCTACTAAAACTTAAGAATGGTTTTCAAATCTAACAGAATATTTGCAGAGCCCCATGTAAGGATTTTTTTTTTCCTAAACAGCTTTTAGAAGCAGGTGGGAGAAGTTTAGGAGAAGTTCAAATCATACCTGCTGTTTCAGTGAGCACTTGTTTTTGCAAAACATGTACTTAGCAAAATTGATACACAAGAAGGCCTACGACCTAGACATTCAGGATGAGGGCCAAAACGCATGTTTAAAGGTGAAGTGGAATCTATTCTGGATAGCTTAATGATGAATTTCCTTCTTTTAGACTGTTCAATAGCTTATGTAGAAGATGTAGGTTCCCTTCCTCCCTCCCAGTTTGAAGTATTTACCCAGCACTGCTCCTCCTCTTTTTAATACCTTGGTTATGGAAGAGTTGTGCTGATGCCAGACCACACCACATTCTTTTTCCATTGATTTAAAGCAGTCCTAATGTGGTAAAGCACTATTAACCTCATATGAACCACCTTGTTCAAACATGATACATAGTTACTAGTTCCACACAAGTTAAGCAGGATACATTGCAGATTAGTCATGCAACAAGTGAGGGAACATGTTATTTGCAGCATATTTCTCTCTCCCTCTCTGTTTAGGTTTTCCTGTAGAAAGAGTTCCAGTGGACAAAAATAAAGTTCTCAATTTCAGATCTCTGTACAGAAACACTACTTTTAAAAAAAAGATAATTGCATATTCAAGACAACACTGGATATAGTTGTTTGCTGAAAAGGTAGAATTCCATGGACTCTCTCTTTAAGGGAGGAGAACATACTTTTTTTTTTGCAAGGTTGGAAGCATTTTTTCATCATCTGTGTTGCTAGAAAGCAATACCATCAACACACACACAATGACCACAAAAAACACACACCAGATAGAGACTAAGAAACAAATCTATACAACTCACCATAAATGTCACAGATCAGTTTTCCACAAACATGAAGAACAGCCTATTAACAGTGTTTCACAGAAGCTGACTGGGTTATAAATTTGGATTCACTGTTGGCTTATCTAGGAGTCCACAGTTTGCAGTTTAGGTTTCATACAGTGCCTCAGTGTTAATGCAAAAAAACCCCAATCATAACCAAACAAAAACCCCAAAAAGAACAGTGTGTTTGAAGTAGTATAAAGAGCACAGAGACAGTGCTCTCAGTTGCTAGGCCCAGAAATGGAATTCCTCATTAGCAGAGAGAAGAGCTCAAGACTTGTAACTGCACGAAAAAGAGTGGAAAAGCGTGTTTATTTTTGTTAAGCTAGGACTTTAAACAAAGAAAGCTAAACTATGCAGCAAGTTTGGCAACCTACATTCATCACCTAGTCCTTTCCTCAGTCCTAATCAACTTTCCCCCTTCCATCCCACTTTCCCACCCAGCTCCCACAGTCTCTAAAATTTAGGGAAGTTCAGTTGATGTAAATTAAATCAAATATTTTGCTGAAGTTACTTCACGGTAAGGACTATTGTCCTTATCATATCAAAGTACTGAAGGTTTATTTGTTAATTTTCTTCAGGGTTGGTTTGGTTTGTTTGTTTGTTCTCCTCTGTTTTTCTTTTTAAAAGCACCTCCAGCAACCAACTTCCATCTGTCACTGGAGACAAACAGCTTCAGCCAAACACCAGCAGCTGGATGGGAGCAAGGGGTGCTCAGCTCAGCGTCTCTGCTGAGCACCAGGGCCACCCAGCCACCAGGGCCACCCCACCTCCTCCTGCATGCAATGCCAGGTCTCAGCTGGGGCATCACTCCCATGTCACTTGTTCCAGTGGCACCATGTGACTGGGCCAGCATCCAGGAACACAGCTACTGAATACAGACACTGCCAAGGCACGTCTCAGCACTGCCTCTGCCAGAACATGAGATGAATAGAAATCTCTTATCCTACCAGCTCTACTGCCTCTGCCTCTCCCCACCTTCTCTGGAACAGAAGGAAGAACAACACATGGCACATCCAGAGAAGATTTTCTGAGCAATAACGCAAGACATAATCTGGTATTTATAATACTGTATTGTATGAAAGTACTAATGGATCTCAGACCTTAACATCTCCTAGGTAAATGAGCAGGCCAGCACTAACATCATCACCACACCTTAGGGGAGATATCCCAAGGCATGGATTTGGTCGCCTGCTCTTCACAGTTCCTTCTCCCTCTTCTTTAAAGACCCATTTATTTTTATTAAATAAGTCTGTATGCACGTTTCAAGATTCTATTCAAAGGAGACGTTTTAGAACATGAAAGTAAAATCACAACTGAAACAGTATTATTTATAGACATAAGTAAATACATATTAATGCCAGCTGTTGCAGAGATATGAACCAAGATGTTTGGTGTTCAACATCCCCCCCCCTGATTTTTTCTGGTTAGCTAAAAAATACTTTTGCTAGAACACACACAAATGATTTCACTCACAGTAACTAAAAACACCTATGTATTCAAAGAAACAAACTTCTTCACAAGTTTCTTCCACTCCTGCTACATAAAGGCTATGTTCACAAGAGGGCTTTGTAAACTTCAGAGGACTTGACATTCTGTCCCCAACTTCCCAGCCAAGTAAGTTTAGGATACTCTCTCCAGGGGTACAGAAAGCCCTCTGTAAATAGCTATATTAAACTGTGGTAAGAGCAGGATGGGATTTGATTCTTTTAAAAAAGATACTGTAACTGAAAAGTTAGTCTGCAATAATGAGGGAAGGAATAATGGGGGAATTATGATGAATATTTATGAAAATTTATGGATTTACCCATCTGGCAAGGATATGGGAAAGAACATACACAAGAAGCCATGTTTGATCACCCAAAAGTTGCTATAGCTCGAACAGCAAAGTCCATTGCCTTTGTCTAGATGAATGCCAGGAAATCCTGACTTAGATTGAATGAAGTGATAACATGGACGGATATAACGTCAGCTCCGGCACTTTTCACTAGTTATAGCCAAAAATATATTTTGCTCCTCTTGTTGTTGTTATGATAATTCATCTATTCCATCCAAAACAGAACACTTTCCTTAACCCTCTCTTATAGACAGCACAAAGGTAGCTTTCCAGTACTCGCACTAGATCTTGAATGCTTACACATATTTATTTTCAAGTTTCACTGGAAAGGGAAGGAGGAGCCATGTCTTGGGAGCTGGAAAAGAAGATCAGGATAATTAAATTACTCATTACATAACACCTTCTCAATGGAAAAGACTACACACAAAACCAAACAAACAAACCACAGTCCTGCATCTGACTGGCATGGGCAATCCTCACCTTCCTGCAACACACTATGCAAGAAAGTTATGTTCTGTTTACCACCAATTGCGTAGGATGTTGGATGTATAAATAGTCATTAAGTTGTGAAACAGCCTCCTCCTTAAAGCAGGCCAACCGCTCTAACTACTCACATGGGAGTCTAAACATTTTCTCAAAAACACTGGTATTATACAAGAATTAAAAGTTTATACAGCCAGGTTTACACATAATTACAGTTGACCACACCCAGTAACATAATAAGATTTGGCTGCCAAGTAGAAGTCTATCAGTTGTTAAATATCTGGACAAAAAAATAAAAATCACAGAGCTGCAACTTTGCCACGCGATAGGAAAACACTTCACACAGGGAAGATGCAGTGATAGAAAACCCCTACAATTTCAATCAGCAAGCTCATGTAGCAATTATCTCTTTCAGCAAATTAGAAACCTTTCTCCTTATGATAAGTTAAGACTTGGTCTAGCTCCTTCAGTGTTCCCTAGCAATGCACTGTGTAAGAAAGTCTTTTATAAGACCTTTCTGTTATATGGACCTAACTTTCTGCCAAGTAAAAGTCTACCACAGCAGATTCACTAAGTGCCTTCCTAACAATTACAAGACAACTTCATTAAAAAACAAACACAACTTGCTCTCTTGCTCTCTTTCCCAGTCAAAATAGGGCCCAAGGATACAACTCTAATGAAGTCTATACTGTAGCAAATTTTCAGTGCTTCAGTAACACAAATTAAGAGCCACTGCTTCAATCAGGTTTCTAGTTCACATGCCAACACCACGTTTCAATACAAATATGCAATTATTACTTTAACAACAAAGTTTAATTTAGAGATTCAAGTAATCTTTTACATTCTACCCTGTCACTTTTTGCTTAAAAACAATGAAATCAGGCAGATATATCATAAATGTGTACACACGTTCACTGAGTTGACTGATTGTTTTGAAAACCCCAAAATTTTGTCCACTACAAAATACAATGTTCTGTTTTCATCTTCCTCTCCCTCACATACCTAGCCCTGGACCCATTACCCAGCCCAGGTATACATACGTGTTTTACAGTTACTAAGAGCCACTAAAAAGTGACAAGCAGAAAAATAGTTTCCAAATACGTTATTTTCCTAGTTGACTTCAAAAGCATTACCAAACATATTTCTGTCTGAAAGACTACACACTTTGGAACACAGAAGTTTAGTACCTGAGCTGTTTCTGAATCAAACTGTACTCTAATCCACCGGTGAGGTGGTGGATTCTCCATCCCTAGAGACATTTAAAAAGAGACTGGATGTGGCACTCAGTGCCATGGTCTAGCAACCACACCGGTGGGTCAAGGGTTGGACTTGATGATCTCTGAGGTCCCTTCCAACCCAGCTAATTCTATGATTCTATGATTCTAATCAATCCACAGCTGAGGACTGACTCCTATCCTCAAGTCTCCCAAATACTGGTCATCAGGTGTTACCCACCCAACTCCAGAACTTGGAATCATATGTGAAATTGTTTTAGCTCTTAGTAACCATGTTATATATCCGCAGTCAGCTGGCTCAACCATCTTTAAAATCAGAGGAGGGTGATTTTTCCAACTTCTTAACTCAATGTAATTTAGAAACAGTTGATAAGGCAGAGGTTGGCACTCCTGAAACTGTTGCAACTTGCCACCATGCGAGAGCAACCTTCCCCCAGTCTAAAAGCCAAGATGAAGAGTTCAGATGCCTGTCAATTACAGTCATCAGCCAAGTGAACTCAAGTGGTTACCAACTCCCAGCTCTTTATTCCAGCCTTCTCAGCACAGCTGAGGACTAGAACATATGAGCTCTCCATAACCACCTCTGCATGGGTCTCACAACTTAGTACAAACTACTGCAAGAGATGGTTGTTTCTCTGACCTTTACACAAACATGACTGAGGATTGCTCCAACGCTCTCCATTCTATCAATACTACCATGAAAGTGACAAATGACCACCAAATAATTTCAGCACAGCATGGAAGAAGACAACAGCATCTTGTACCACCGTAGCCATTTGCCGAGACCAGAGTTTTAATGCAGATGGACAAACCTTGCTGCTGTACAGCTGGGCAAAGTGGTTTCTGTACATAATTCACTTCTTCCCTGTAACCAGAGAACACCAACCCTCCTTTTCAGCAGCTTAACAAGTCTCTGCCCAGCTTGTTTAACACCATCATGTTAAATAAGCCAGGACTTTGGAAACAAAAAGCCCATGACCTTCCCTATAGCTGGATTTCTCTTAAAAAGCATAACACGTTTTAGAGTGCAACTTAGAAACCACACTGTTAAATGTGAAGATTTTAGAAGCTGATTTTGTAGTAACATGAAAGGAAAGGCAAGGAAATATGACAGATAGAAGCACCCAACTGATCAGCAATAGTTGGACAAGAATATGTGCGTAGACAGAAAAACAGAAGACAGACACAGAAATGTGTTTGAACATAAGCTAATTGAGGTGAGAACATGCTGCAGAGAAAGCTCTGTAGGGACTGGGTGATGACATCACACACAGCTCGAGTTTCACTTCAGCACAGTCTGTGCAATGAAACTGATGAGTCAGTTTTAACACCAGCAAGTGTGATGTAAAGCCCTCATGCCCATTTATCAGCACAGTTATAAGAATCTCACCAATATTCAGGAAGCCTGCTGACTGACAAAACAGATTTTTTGCTGTTCGTCATGTAAAAACCTCTGTATTCACTCTAATTTTAGTGGAGAAAGTACAGGTGCTATTCCTCTCGGTGCCTCAGAAGAATGCTTTGCCTTGCAGCCTGCACAGGAGCTTCTCATGTCCTCAACCTTGCACATAAAACCAATACATTGCTATGGTATATTCGAGGGAAAAACAAGGCAATACAAAAAGGGGAAATGGAGTAAGGCAAGAAAGGCAGCAAGCACTATGCAGGTGAGGAGAAAGCAGAATGGAGAAGAACCTGCACCTGAAGATTAACAAGCAGAACACACACAAGAAGATGATTCATGACAGGCAAAGGTGAACAACCATGTTTATGCCTGTTAGTCAGATCAGCAGTAATCTGACACTGTCACAGCTACTGCATGCAAAGGTGCAGGCACATTTGCCATCTTCACACAAGAAATACCCAAAGTCCTCCTTGCTCATTGTCTCTAGCAAGCCTGTTAATCACCATCCTACAGAACTGCATTTCTTCATCTTTTGTCTAACAAGTGTACCCATGGAAACCTTCACATAGCAAATACTGATAATTAGGATAGCATTAGAATATTCTTCTTGCAACACTTTAGCTAAGTGTGCTCTTAATCAAGGGTGTACTTAGCAGAAACAACTGTTGACAAATACAAACCACAACACACTGCTCTAAAACTGAGTGTTTTCTTAAGAAGCCATCCCTGAATATCAGTCACCAAGATGCAAGTAGCTTAAAGATGCAAGTACACGATTGTTAGCATCAGAAGGGGTATCTAAAGGAACAGGTATATCACTTAGGTTTGTAGCACACATAGTCAGTATTAATCTAAAGAACTCTGTAAAAGAAGTCCTTAACAGCTTCAATATTACTGAAATGTTAGAACAAGAAATACATTGCTTTTATGAAAGTTACTCCACTTTCTAGGTCCTTTGACTCCAGCTATTGTGTCAGATCTACTCCCTCTGGCCTTCCAGTTTGCTCTTAGTCACTGCTCAGACTAAAGCTACAACTAAAGGCCACCACACCATGCACTAGAACACCTAGATCCCACAACATCAAAGTGAGATGACACGATGACTAATGATTACAACAATTTTGTCAGACCTCTTCCCATCTCCCTCTTAGCTCCAGTTCTAATAAAGCAATTCTGCTATTTCAACTAAGTTTTCATATGTAAAGTTACTAAGTTTACATGAAGCCTGATGCTACTGCCAAAAAATATTCTCTCTGAGTTTAACTTTTATGAATAAATTTTGACATTTTTCAGACCCAAGCATCTCTATTTTATCACTCATATCAATTAATCTATGTCAACAGACAAGTATTCCCCTCTTGCATTAGCATCATTGCGTTATGCAGTGTATTCTGCTTTAAGTTGTCCTGCTAATAAGGGAAGGTAGCTCCAAGGCTTTCAGTTGCTACTCTTCTCCAAATCACTTTCTACTGAGCACAGTATGTGTCTGAGTACCCCCTAGCCAGTCTGGGCATCTAAACAGCAAAAGTACCCTAAGAATAAGGCATTATGCAGTTACTATCCAAATGTGCATTAACTGAAGAGTCAGGCAATATAGGAAATACATTACTAGCTGGTTATGCCACATTGATAAGTTGTAAATCAGAAATAAGATACCCTACTGGCAAAAGCAATTTGATTAGTCAAGGAAGAATGCATCTTTTCATGGAATTAAACTAAGTACTTCCATCCCTCTCAGAACATCACTAGCTTAGGCATTTCCAGTTTCTTAGCCATCTAAGGCAAAGAAGAAGAAAGAAAAAAGAGGGGGATGTCCTGTAGCTTTAAGAGAGAATTAGAATTAATTAGAATTAGAATTAAAATCAGAATTAGTCTCAGAGAAAAGCTAGAGGAAACCAAGAGGTTGTCCAGCAACAGAAGTGTGTAGGGGAAATAAAATCTGAACAATTTAAGAAGGAGAATGGCCTCGGTTCTCTAAAGCTCAAGAGCTGGAGGACTTGGGGTTTGTTTTCTTCAAAAGAGCCTCAGGCTGTAAGTGTGGTTTCCATGTCAGAAGACCATACTTTCAATCACTTCCTCTCTACTCTGTTTTCTTGAGTGAGACTGTAATAAATCTCTCTCTGCAGAACTCACTCTTTAGCTCTCATGACTGAGGAAAGGTTAATGCCAGAGCAGAGGTGTAAGATTGCACCTTAAGGCTCACCTTCAGCTGTCAGTGAAGAGATCTGTAATGTGGCTTACACCTATAGCTTAACTTTCCCTGCTCTCATTCTCAGATCTGACCCTGATCTGCATTGCCCTTCTTACAGAATATTAAATAATGGTTTTCCTTCACTTTTTGAAGACTTTACAGACAGGTGTTTAATGGTATTTCCATGTATGAATATGTACATGGATGCTCAGTAGTATTATTGTTGTATGAAACTCAAAAGAAACCCTACTAGGCTACAAGAATTTACTGAGGAGTGTTTTATTTTAACAAAGATATAAAAAACTAACATGCAAGCAGACTCAGAGCACACTACTGCTTTTTCCTTCCTTTCTCAGAAGGTGGAACACTGCCAGGATGGTAATAAATGCTGTGAAATAATGCTTAGCAAGTGGGATCTCACCAAGCATTTCAGTGCTATGACCAAAGGAATCACTAATATCAGCTGCCAAACAAATGATCTCCTGTACCAAAGCTAACAAACTGTTACCAGACAGATATTCTGCAGTTACAACGTGACATCAGCTCCATTATAGGCACCAGAGGAGCAGCTGATGCAAATGAGCTGTTTCTTCAGCTTTAAGCAAGTTTCAGAAACAGCTGAAATAACACAAACTCTCTTTTTTTACTGAATCCACATAAAATGACATTGGTTTACAACATTCCTTCACTAAACATATTGATATCAAAGAAATTTCAGCAGATCTTGCAATGCAGATATAACAGTCAGCAGCAGGAGCACAGCTTTCGAAAAACTCCAAGGCTTTTCTTCTCTTACACTGCTAGATACAGGTACTTCATTAAAAAATAAATCAATAAATAAATAAAAATCAACCAACCAAACACACAAAAAAAACCCCAAACAAACAAAAAAATCAAACCACAACCAACCAACCAAGGAAAAAGCCCAACAACTATTAAAGACTGAAAGTAGTGTGAAAGCTTAGCTCACAGTTTAAGGATAGTAACGCCATTTCATGTTGAAAAGTACAGAAAAGCAATTTGTGAAATCTCATTCTAGAATCATGTAAACACAATCAGAGAAACTGTTATACATTTAAGAACAACCAATCTATCTGCAACTGATCATTTCCAATGCTTAGTACTTGAGACATCCTAGTCGAGATACTATGTGCTTATGAAATATGCAATCCCTAAAATGTATAATAAATAGTGAATAGAATGCTTTGGTTTTGCAGTAATAGCTACTATTCTGTTGAGCTCAGGACCCTGGTAG